>NC_079404.1:24049622-24079622 GCF_029220125.1 Pseudoliparis swirei
GTGAGGTGTGTGTGAGTGTGTGTGTGTGTGTGTGTGTGTGTGTGTGTGTGTGTGTGTGTGTGTGTGTGTGTGAGTGTGTGTGTGTGTGTGTGTGTGAGTGTGTGTGTGTGTGAGTGTGTGTGTGTGTGAGTGTGTGTGTGTGTGAGTGTGTGTGTGACAGGAGAGGTTATGGGGACATCTTCTCGCTCTCGTCGGAGTGAGATGAAGCAATGAGAGCATTACTAAACGGCGGAGCTGTTAAAAGCAATTTTCATAATGACGGGGGAGGGGCGAGGCGGCGGTTGCCGCGGCGGCAGACGTGTCGAGCCCGCCGGGGTCGCGGGGACGGAAAGTGTTAACTCTTTAATGGGAGGAGCTAACAGGCCTCGCTTAGGCCGCGGCTTAATGACTCCATGGAAGTAATGATGGGAGGGGAGCTGTGTGTGTGTGTGGCGCTGCCCTCCGGCAGCATGGCGGCTTTATGGCGGCTTTATGGCGGTAGCATAGCGGCTGCATAGCAGCTGCATGGTGGCAGCATGGCGGCAGCATGGCGGCCTTGGTGGAGTTCCTCTCCAGACTAACATGAGGTCATGTGACGTGGTGAAGCTCCTCTCCGTTTCTCTTCCTTTAATCTTCACCTCTACCGACCTCTTCTCCTCTTCCCCTCCACCACTCGCCCAACGCGGCGGCGAGACGGCGTGCAGCTGCAGCAACAGCGCCTCGTTTCCTCACGGAGGCCAGGAATGCAGACGCGTCTGTCCTCGTCCCGGTGGAGGGAGATGGAATACGCCACAGAGATCGAGAGGAAGAGGGAGAGAAAGGGCGAGATCCCACCTCATCCATCACTCCTCACCGAGGCTCCGCCTCCCTCGGCCCTCGGGGGCCCAGGTTCACACGCCGTCCTCTCAGCCCGTCTTTATGGACCGCTCTTCAGCCTGCAGCCGCCGGCGCAGGGATTAGAGAACGCACCGGAAGGAATTAGCTCTCGTCATCTCTCATTTATGATGCGTTTAACTAGTCTCTACCTCCCAGTCAAATACATAGATATATATTTATATCCACGCACGGGGCCGTTTTCATCCCGAGGTTATCGGGTCAATAAAAATAGAAAAACGGCGACCTCGGCCAATCATAAAACGGTCAACGCTGCCGAGAGGCGGATTGATTAAGTTCATCACTCGATTTGAGCCGCGCGGACAATAAAACATCGAGAGGAGTGTGAATCCAACGAGAGACGTCAATCCAGAAGAACGTTCTAAATATAAAGTAGATGTTTCTTATGGGCGTCTTTGTTTTTTTACTGGTATCTCTGATCCACGGACCGAGGCCTTTGCTCCCATTGGTCGAGCTCCGGGAGGCGGACCCCGGTGTGCAGCGCCTACGTCCTGTTAGTGGAGGTCACGTGACCTCGCCTTATCGCCACATCCCTCTCTAATCATCGACAGCTTGTTTATGCTTTCCGGGGGGGAATCGACTCTTATCGGCCGAGGCCATCCGAAGCCACATGTGGGCGGCGGGGCCCCGCTCTCTGGATTAGGGTCCCCCGAACCGTGGGCCCCGACTACCTTCGACTTATTCAATTAACGGGGTCAGGAGTTGTCGGCGCTCATTCTGTCCAGTGAATGAAGTCGTGTTCGGGGATTGTTTTTGTTTGTTTTGATACGTTTTGCTTAAATCCACGTCGCAAAAGGCTTTTTGAAGTGAAGCAGAAGTAATCCGATAAGCGTGGCGGCCCTCAGGAGGAGGAGGAGGAGGAGGAGGAGGAGGAGGAGGAGGAGACGACGCCTCCTGGTGGAGGAGGAGCTTCACTCACGTTTACATCCGAAGACAAAGAAACCCTCAAAGTATAACGTCCGTCTGAAGTTGGAGGTCTCCGGCTTCTTTACCGCCACGACTCCCCGACAGCTTTGCATTGTTTAGTTTATTTAGTTTGATATTATTCTACAATATTTATTATTTAAAAGCATAAATGCTGCAGTTGCGATTAATAAAGTATCCATCCATCCACCCACCCATCCATCCATCATCTATCCATAAATAATAAATACACACACCAACAACTCTTCAAGCGTTGTAAAATAACCTGTGAGGCACTTTAAAGTATTTAAAGATGTGGTTCAGCCCTGATGTCGTTAAGTGACACTATATAAAAAAAAATTTAAAAAATATATATAAATGCAAACTCTATGATCCTCCGCAAAACAAACCTGGTTGAGTGGTGTTAAAGTCCAGCTGACTTTATGATAACACGTTCATGGGGGGCGTTTTGAGGCGTAGGCCTTGTACTCACACACCCACACACACACCCACACACACGCACACACACACACACACACCCACACTGATGGTGCCCATCATCAACCCATGGCAGATGGCTGGTAGCTCGAACAGCTTTCTGGTGTTTAATTATGATCATAATCAAGGGAAATAAAGATCAATTAAAGCGCAAGTGAAACTAATGAAACGCGAGGGGCCGTGAGCATCCGGACCGTCGCCCCCCCCCCCCACAAAAGAAAAGTTCCTCTTAATAAATGCAAACTGAGTGGGAGCAGTCGGATGGCATTAGTGTGTGTGAGTGCAGTTATAACCTGATACACACACACCCCCTAAATGAGTGTTCCTGTCTGAGCAACACGATGGGGACCCGTGGAGAGACGCTATATGAAAAGACGTCTCCTGCAGATTTGGGACACAGGCGTTCATATATTTTGCATAAAGCAGGTGATGCTCCTGGCCTCCTTCCTCCTCTGCACGTCCATCTGAGGAGGAGGTGGAGGAGGAGGAGGAGGAGGAGGAGGCCCATAGAAGACAGATGCCCCCGCTGTGGCTGTGGCATTGTTAGGTATTAATAGTCCGGAGCCGCGTGGCGCCTCAGAGGAAGGCGTGAGCTCGCCACACGCCGGCTTCCAAATGAACCGAGCAGGAGGTGTGAACAGAACCGGGCCGGTCCGAGGAGACCTCCACCCGGTACCACGTCCCCTTTAGCTACACACACAAACATAAGGGTTCCTAAAGGGTTCTTTAAAAGGCTTTGTGGTTCTACGAAGAACCATCACCTACTGAAGAACCATTTTTTTGCATTTGAGACACCTTTATAGGTTCTTTGAGGAACTCTTTAAGGAAATGGTTCTTTGGAGAACCCTGGCTTAAAAGGTTCTTTGTGGAACCAGAAATGGTACCTTGAAGAATTTGTTTAAGGTTATTTGAGATACTGTACATTTAAAGGTTCTTTGAAGAACTCTTTAAGGAAATGGTTCTTTAGAGAACCCTGGCTTAAAAGGTTGTTTGTGGAACCATAAATGGTGCCTTAAAGAACCATTTTGTAAGGTTCTTTGAAACACCTTTATAGGTTCTGTGAATAACTATTTAAAGCACAATTCTTGATTCCACAAAGAACCTTTCAAACCATGGTTCTCTAAAGAACCGATAAAGGTGTCTCAAAGAACGTTTACACAATTGTTCTTCAAGGTACCATTTCTGGTTCCACAAAGAACCTTTCAATCCAGGGTTCAAGAACAATTTTATCGGTTCTTTGAAGAACTATTTAGAACCCTGGTTTAAAAGGTTCTTTGTGGAACCAGAAATGGTTGTTCTATGGCATCACTCTGAAGAACCCTTTTCGGTTCCAGATGCAGCTCCATGGTTCTGTGCACATGTTCCGTGTTGCATCGTGCAGCCGGAGGAGGAGAAACCAGACGTGTGCATCATTCTTCCAGGCCTGCGGTGGCAGTGACGAACGACTGGACGGGATTACCCTGAACACAACGCGGGGTAATTAGTGGCACTTCCTCTTAAAGGGCCAGCGTCGCTTTGTGCTGGTTTCTTTCCAGGGCGCTCCGGTTCACGGCGGTAATGGCGTGATTCATCTTCTCACAAGACGGGCCGACGCGGCCAGAGCTGATTGGAACCAAGCTGCCTGTGATACGAGATCAGAGGGAACACACTCCAGCGCTGCAGGGTCTTCTTGTAGGCGACACGCCTCCACCCTCACACCCTCCACCCTCACACCCTCACACCCTCCACCCTCAAACCCTCACATCCTCCACCCTCACACCCTCCACCCTCAAACCCTCCACCCTCACACCCTCCACCCTCACACCCTCCACCCTCAAACCCTCCACCCTCACATCCTCCACCCTCACACCCTCCACCCTCACAACCTCCACCCTCACATCCTCCATCCTCACAACCTCCACCCTCACAACCTCCACCCTCAAACCCTCCACCCTCACATCCTCCACCCTCACATCCTCCACCCTCACAACCTCCACCCTCACAACCTCCACCCTCACAACCTCCACCCTCATATCCCAAAGCACCGCGTGGCTGCAGGATGCTCAGCTCCCGATCACAAGCTGGTGGGACGAGCAGAACCCACATCATGACCTCAAAGAAAAGACAGATGGATGGAGAGGTAGACAGATACATAGATAGAGTAGGTATTGATAGGTAGGTAAATAGATAGAAAGAAAGGAAGATAGATGGATGGATAGATGGAAAGCTAGGCTGGTAGTTAGGTAGATAGATAGATAGATAGATAGATAGATAGATAGGTAGGTAGATAGGTATAGATAGAAATATAGATAGATAGGTAGGTAGATAGATATAGAAAGGTAGGTAGGTAAATAGGTAGATAGATGGATAGAGGTAGTTTATTTAGGTAGGTAGATATATAGATACATTATTAATCGATACATCAGCATTTGTAGATTTGCCTTGTTTCAAGTTGAAATCGATGACTTCGAGTAAGAATCGGGTATAAATCTACAAAACTCTTTTCCCTCTGTGGTTCGACGGGAACATTTAAATGTAAGTCGCAGTGAAGCTTCCATCTGGAGCTCTTTATTGTTTCTTCTCCGTCTCTCAGTGCGTTATATAAAAGGCATTTTTTCTTTTATACATTCTGGCATTGGCTGTCCTGAGATGTCCCTCGCAGGACCCCTTACAGCCGCGCAGCGTAACACACACACAACCCCCTGAATAATTCAGCCACGCTCCGCCGCCCCTCGCTCACTGTTTGGAGAACGCAGTAATGAGAAAAGCTATAAAACGCCTCGCCGGGCTTTTGCTGGTGAAAAAAAAAACACACCAGCAAAGCGCCCGACCCCGGTTCTTAAATAAGAGACACCGAAGACGACGTCTCACTGCGTCTTCTTCCTTCTTTTTTCACCACCGATTTACTGTCAATGGGAGGCGCACACCATAAAGAAGAAGAAGAAGAAAAAGAACTTCAAACGGAGGTCAACCTGCACATTTTCACCCAATTATAAATCTGTAACGTTACCGGCGAGGAGGCGCGACGTCCTCCGGCAGAACAAAGGCTCGGCCGGCCGGCGACTCCCGAGGTGTAAACACCAGAGAATTACCGAGGCGCTGGCAGGAGTTCAGAGGAGGCTTTGTAAAGAAAACCAGATTTGTTCAGGGGGTCTGTGATCAGTTTATTTTCCCAGCCCCCCCCCTCCCCCCTACACTGGGCCTTCTTGTAATTGTCCTCATGTTTCAGCTAATTTCACATTTCCAGAGAGAGAAAAAGGGAGGAAGGATGAAGGGAGGGAGGAAAGGAATTTGGCAGTTTTTTGAGGGAGTGACACCCTTTTATATTTTTAGGTTGATGTCATTCTGAAGGGATTGTTGGGAGCTTTTCGGGGGGGGGGGGGGGGGGGGTCCACCTCAAATCCTCCAGCACTTTCATACCACTTTAGAACAATAGCTTTATTGTTATTTTAATGGGAACTTCCTCAACTGAACTAATCGTAACCCAAATGCTCTGCTGTGGAATTAATATCCATATATATATATATATATATATATATAAATAGCGATGTCATCGTATATAATCCAAAGCTTTCAAAGGAATTTACAGCCGTTTCCAATGTTTTCCATCTCCAACATCAACGCAGCACTCATGAAATCAGCACCTCCTCCTCCTCCTCCTCCTCCTCCTCCTCTCAGAACCGGGGCCGCGGTCTGAAACCCGTCCAACAATGTTGCAAAAATGAAATAAAAAAACTTTTTCAAGGCCTTCCATCAAATGTTCCCTTTGATGAGTCTCCGGCCCGGATCAAGGTGCATGATGGGAAAACCAACGAGGTGTGCTCGCAGGTCCTGCCCCCTTCAAAAGAACCTCGCCCCCGCAGACATGACGTAACCTCGAGCGTCGACTCTTTCATCCTGGAGAACGTTGGCTCCCAATGAAAGGCCGACGGGTTAACCGGCTTTTGGCCGCCGCGGTGACCTCGGCGAAGTCGTGTCGTCACGTAACGGAGAGTTATTGATCGAGATGAGTCGAGTTTGCTCTCGTCCAGATAACAACCTCAGCTTTCGTTTATTTTAAATTCAGTAGGTTTTTAGGACTCACAATAAACGCAAATTATGACTTGAAGTCGTCAAAGTTAGATTTAAACATTCTTGACCTTCTGCAACATTTATTTATGGCGGGCCAGTGTGTCGACGGTCGGGGGTCCGGCATCGGGGTCCGGCATCCACTTCCTGGTTCGGTTCCTGAGGGTCTGATTGCAGATGTTGGCTAATAAATAACAAATTCATGTTTGAATCTTCTGATGAATATGCTAGCTGCAAAGCTAACCGCTACATGGACCGCTACATTTTCTTTTAACTTCTTTAATATTTGCCTGTTTTTATTATTTATATTTATTTTTAAATGTTGTGTTCAGTACAAATCACAAACAGCTCCTCCAGGGAGAAAGAACTCTCCTCAATCAGTTAAATCCTTCAGGCAAACACAGCCAATGATGTCAAGGGGGGGGCTCATCTGAACCATTACCCATCAGCCCCTCTGCTAATCCCAGGGGGGGGGGGGTGATACGCGTTGTCTCTCGTCCGTTACTGGGATTACACGTTACATCTCTCTGAGGGGCGCCACACCGGGTTAGTATACAGAATAAAGGAGCGCAAATGGCAGGAGAAAAGGAGGCGACGGGGAGAGTGAGAGGCCACTGCGGGAGGAGCTGCCACCGTTGAGGGGGGAATCAAGGGGGGGGACCGAGAGCACAGAGACACAAAAGGAGGAAGGACTTCCTCTGGCTCTCCAGCGTCTTCCCTTTGGAGGGTTTGTGATCCCGAGCTTCCCCGTGTGGCCTTCAGGGCCCCCGAGAGAGTTGAACAAAGGAACGCCGAGAAGTTTTAAAACCAAACGATCGAACGCACGATTGAAGAAGAAGCCGATCGGACGGCTGGAGCTCCCCCAAAGTCTTTCTAAACACCACATAGATGCAAATAAAGGGAATCATTCATCTAGAATGACACGTTTAAATATGTGAAACATGGAATCAGTTGATTTATTTATAATTATAAGTGAAGAAACTTAACGTTTGTTAACATGCGAACAGTCTTTAGAGGGTTCAGGAAACTGAGGGTTCAGGAAACCGAAAGGGACTATACTGAAGCATCCTTGGCTAACTCTGGCACATTTACTGCAAATGTTTTATCAATGTGCACCGTGGCCTTATTAAATACAAACCTATTTGTTAAATAAAGGACCGAGGTGGTCCTCCATCCTCGGCCTTCAGACCTCCCCTCATATTTCCCAGCATGCTTTACTCCACATCGAGTCCGGTTCCTTCACACATTATTCATAGCAGACTGGACCACATGTGTGTCTGTACGTCAGTAATCCTTCGTTTCAGCGATGGATCCCTCTCGCGGCGTCGTGAACCCTCGTTTCCTCCCGTCTCTCAGCGCTCGGTTTCTTTTGACCGCGATCGTCCCCGAACCGAAACCCCGAGCCGCCTCAGATCTCTGAGCGGAGCGGTTTGTTCTGGTTCTGGTTCCCTCCCACATGTTTGGTTTCGGGTCCTTCGTGGGTTGAAACGAGTCGTTCACCAAAATAAGAGTCTGGAAATGAGTCATTCATCAACATTAGAATCTACAACATAGTAATTTATCAAAATACGAGTCTTAAACTTTGTCATTTATCAAAATAACAGTCTAAAAATGAGTCGTTCACCTATATAAGAGTCTAGAAATGAGTCATTCACCAAAATAAGAGTAAAAAATGAGTCTTTCACCAAAATAAGAGTCGTTTACCAAAATAAGAGTCTAGAAATTAGTTATTCATCAACATTAGAATCTAAAAATGTGGTATTTATCAAAATAAGAGTCTAGAAATGAGTCAGTCATTCACCAACATAAGAGTCTGAAAATGAGTCATTCAACAAAGTAAGAGTCTTAAAATTAGTTGTTCAATAAAATAAAAGTCTAATTATCCGTCATTTACTAAAATAATAGTCAGAAAATGATCAAAATAAGAATCATTCAACAAAATAAGTCTGAAAATGAGTCATTCATCAAAATAAGTGTCTAAAAATGAGTCATTCACCAAAATAAGAGTATGAACCGTGACCCTGGAGCTTTTCACCGGGAACACGAGGCACGATAAAAAAAAACAAAGACATCTATTTTTCATTGCCTTGTTTCTGATGAAAGACTTTATTTCTCCCCCCAAAACTCCGGCGGTTCGAGTCCTGAGAGCGGCGGCGGGTGGAATTGACATGCGGCGCAGACGCCTCGTCGCTCGCCCGGAGAGCGAGGTGTTTATTTCCTGAAGGTCAGGCCTTTTGTGTGGAGAAACTTCTTGCCAGATGAGATAGGGGAGTAAATTGCAGATCTATCATCCCCTCCCCCCCCTCGCTCCCCACATCGTCCCTCATTCTTGGCATTCTCTCCATTCTCTTATTCTTTCTTCTCCACGCTCTCTTTTTCATCCTCCTCTCCGGGCCACTCGTATTCCAAACCACCGTCTCCAAACTACTTTGTGCATGAATCCTCTCTCTCTCTCTCGCCCTCTCTCCTTCGGCGTGTGAAACCATCGGGGTAACCGTTGGCACCGCCGGTGATTTATGGCTCACTCTGAGCGGACCCTTATCAGGTGCAGGCAAGGCTCTCTGCTGCTGCTGCATGCGTCTGAATGACAATGGAGACCCCCCCCCCTTTTGCATTCTGGACACCGCAGATTACATCTGGGTCCTTGATTTATGGATGCCATTTTGGCTCCTGAGAGGGGGTTCGGGGGGGGGTGGAGGAGGCCGGCGTCTGCACTCGGCCAACATCATTTCAAAACCTGGTGTAGGTGTGTGCTTTATATGCATTGATGTGTGTGTGGGTGTAAAACAGCCGAGGTGTGAACAGTGTTTATATGCCTGGATGTGTGTGTGTTTGTGCGTGTGTGTGTGTGTGTGTGTGTGTGAACAGGAAGGTGTCGTTCATCATTGTGTCGGCAGGTTTTCTAAGATATTGACGTGTGGGACACAGCTTCGTATGAACATTAGCAGCTTCAGGATCATAAGAATAAGAATAAAGAGTGTGTCTTCAGCCTCCTGGTGGCCGGAGACACCAAGGTCCAGAAGACACGTAGAACTATGAGGTCTAGGAGACACGTAGAAATATGAGGTCCAGGAGACACGTAGAAATATGAGGTCTAGGAGACACGTAGAAATATGAGGTCTAGGAGACACGTAGAAATATCAGGTCTAGGAGACACGTAGAAATATGAGGTCCAGGAGACACGTAGAAATATGAGGTCCAAAGGATACGTAGAAATATGAGTTCTAGGAGACACGTAGAAATATGGTCTAGGAGACACGTGGAAATATGAGGTCTAGGAGACACGTAGAAATATCAGGTCTAGGAGACACGTGAATATGACGTCTAGGAGACACGTAGAAATATGAGGTCTAGGAGACACGTAGAAATATGAGGTCCAAAGGATACGTAGAAATAGGAGGTCTAGGAGACACGTAGAAATATGAGGTCTAGGAGACACGTAGAAATATGAGGTCTAGGAGACACGTAGAAATATCAGGTCTCGGAGACACGTGAATATGAGGTCTAGGAGACACGTAGAAATATCAGGTCTAGGAGACACGTAGAAATATGGTCTAGGAGACACGTGAATATGAGGTCTAGGAGACACGTAGAAATATGAGGTCTAGGAGACACGTAGAAATATCAGGTCTAGGAGACAAGTAGAAATATGAGGTCTAGGAGACACGTAGAAATAGGAGGTCTAGGAGACACGTAGAAATATGAGGTCTAGGAGACACGTGGAAATATGAGCTCCAGGAGACACGTAGAAATATGAGGTCTAGGAGACACGTAGAAATATGAGGTCCAGGAGACACGTAGAAATATGAGGTCTAGGAGACACGTCGAAATATGAGGTCCAGGAGACACGTAGAAATATGAGGTCCAAAGGATTCGTAGAAATATGAGGTCTAGGAGACACGTCGAAATATGAGGTCCAGGAGATATGTAGAAATATGAGGTCCAAAGGACACGTAGAAATATGAGGTCTAGGAGACACGTAGAAATATGAGGTCTAGGAGACACGTAGAAATATGAGGTCTAGGAGATACGGAGAAATATGAGGTCCAGAAGACACGTAGAAATATGAGGTCTAGGAGACACGTAGAAATATGAGGTCCAAAGGATACGTAGAAATATGAGGGCTAGGAGACACGTAGAAATTTGAGCTCCAGGAGACTCGTAGAAATATGGTCTAGGAGAAACGTAGAAATATGAGGTCTAGGAGACACGTAGAAATATCAGGTCTCGGAGACACGTGAATATGAGGTCTAGGAGACACGTAGAAATATCAGGTCTAGGAGACACGTAGAAATATCAGGTCTAGGAGACACGTAGAAATATGGTCTAGGAAACACGTAGAAATATGAGGTCTAGGAGACACGTAGAAATATCAGGTCTAGGAGACACGTGAATATGACGTCTAGGAGACACGTAGCAATATGAGGTCTAGGAGTCACGTAGAAATATCAGGTCTCGGAGACAAGTAGAAATATGAGGTCTAGGAGACACGTAGAAATATGAGGTCTAGGAGACACGTGGAAATATGAGCTCCAGGAGACACGTAGAAATATGAGGTCTAGGAGACACGTAGAAATATGAGGTCTAGGAGACACGGAGAAATATGAGGTCTAGGAGACACGGAGAAATATGAGGTCCAGGAGACACGAAGAAATATGAGGTCTAGGAGACACGGAGAAATATGAGGTCTAGGAGACACGTCGAAATATGAGGTCCAGGAGACACGTAGAAATATGAGGTCCAAAGGATACGTAGAAATAGGAGGTCTAGGAGACACGTAGAAATATGAGGTCTAGGAGACACGTAGAAATATGAGGTCCAAAGGATACGTAGAAATATGAGATCTAGGATACACGTAGAAATATGAGGTCCAGGAGACACGTAGAAATATGAGGTCTAGGAGACAAGTAGAAATATGAGGTCTAGGAGATACGTAGAAATATGAGGTCCAGAAGACACATAGAACTATGAGGTCTAGGAGACACGTAGAAATATGAGGTCTAGGAGACACGGAGAAATATGAGGTCTAGGAGACACGTCGAAATATGAGGTCCAGGAGACACGTAGAAATATGAGGTCCAAAGGATACGTAGAAATAGGAGGTCTAGGAGACACGTAGAAATATGAGGTCTAGGAGACACGTAGAAATATGAGGTCCAAAGGATACGTAGAAATATGAGGTCTAGGAGACACGTAGAAATATGAGGTCCAGGAGACACGTAGAAATATGAGGTCTAGGAGACAAGTAGAAATATGAGGTCTAGGAGATACGTAGAAATATGAGGTCCAGAAGACACATAGAACTATGAGGTCTAGGAGACACGTAGAAATATGAGGTCTAGGAGATACGTACAAATATGAGGTCCAAAGGATACGTAGAAATATGAGGTCTAGGAGACACGTAGAAATATGAGGTCTAGGAGACACGTAGAAATATGAGGTCTAGGAGATACGTAGAAATATGAGGTCCAGAAGACACATAGAACTATGAGGTCTAGGAGACACGTAGAAATATGAGGGCCAAAGGATACGTAGAAATATGAGGTCTAGGAGACACGTAGAAATATGAGGTCTAGGAGATACGGAGAAATATGAGGTCCAGAAGACACGTAGAAATATGAGGTCTAGGAGACACGTAGAAATATGAGGTCCAAAGGATACGTAGAAATATGAGGTCTAGGAGACACGTAGAAATTTGAGCTCCAGGAGACTCGTAGAAATATGGTCTAGGAGAAACGTCGAAATATGAGGTCTAGGAGACACGTAGAAATATCAGGTCTCGGAGACACGTGAATATGAGGTCTAGGAGACACGTAGAAATATCAGGTCTAGGAGACACGTAGAAATATCAGGTCTAGGAGACACGTAGAAATATGGTCTAGGAAACACGTAGAAATATCAGGTCTAGGAGACACGTGAATATGACGTCTAGGAGACACGTAGAAATATGAGGTCTAGGAGACACGTAGAAATATCAGGTCTAGGAGACAAGTAGAAATATGAGGTCTAGGAGACACGTAGAAATATGAGGTCTAGGAGACACGTGGAAATATGAGCTCCAGGAGACACGTAGAAATATGAGGTCTAGGAGACACGTAGAAATATGAGGTCTAGGAGACACGTAGAAATATGAGGTCCAGGAGACACGGAGAAATATGAGGTCTAGGAGACACGGAGAAATATGAGGTCCATGAGACACGAAGAAATATGAGGTCTAGGAGACACGGAGAAATATGAGGTCTAGGAGACACGTCGAAATATGAGGTCCAGGAGACACGTAGAAATATGAGGTCTAGGAGACACGTAGAAATATGAGGGCCAAAGGATACGTAGAAATATGAGGTCTAGGAGACACGTAGAAATATGAGGTCTAGGAGATACGGAGAAATATGAGGTCCAGAAGACACGTAGAAATATGAGGTCTAGGAGACACGTAGAAATATGAGGTCTAGGAGACATGTAGAAATATGAGGTCTAGGAGATACGTAGAAATATGAGGTCCAGAAGACACGTAGAACTATGAGGTCTAGGAGACACGTAGAAATATGAGGTCCAAAGGATACGTAGAAATATGAGGTCTAGGAGACACGTAGAAATATGAGGTCTAGGAGACACGTGGAAATATGAGGTCTAGGAGACGTAGAAATATGAGGTCCAGGAGACACATAGAAATATGAGGTCTAGGAGACACGTAGAAATATGAGGTCTAGGAGACACGTGGAAATATGAGGTCCAGGAGACACGTAGAAATATGAGGTCTAGGAGACATGTAGAAATATGAGGTCTAGGAGACACGTAGAAATATGAGGTCCAGCAGACACGTAGAAATATGAGGTCCAAAGGATACGTAGAAATATGAGGTCTAGGAGACACGTAGAAATATGAGGTCCAGGAGACACGTAGAAATATGAGGTCCAGGAGACACGTAGAAATATGAGGTCCAAAGGATACGTAGAAATATGAGGTCTAGGAGACACGTAGAAATATCAGGTCTCGGAGACACGTGAATATGAGGTCTAGGAGACACGTAGAAATATCAGGTCTAGGAGACACGTAGAAATATGGTCTAGGAGACACGTGAATATGAGGTCTAGGAGACACGTAGAAATATGAGGTCTAGGAGACACGTAGAAATATCAGGTCTAGGAGACACGTGAATATGAGGTCTAGGAGACACGTAGAAATATGAGGTCTAGGAGACACGTAGCAATATCAGGTCTAGGAGACAAGTAGAAATATGAGGTCTAGGAGACACGTAGAAATATGAGGTCTAGGAGACACGAGGAAATATGAGCTCCAGGAGACACGTAGAAATATGAGGTCTAGGAGACACGTAGAAATATGAGGTCCAGGAGACACGTAGAAATATGAGGTCTAGGAGACACGTAGAAATATGAGGTCCAAAGGATACGTAGAAATATGAGGTCTAGGAGACACGTAGAAATATGAGGTCCAGGAGACACGTAGAAATATGAGGTCCAAAGGATACGTAGAAATATGAGGTCTAGGAGACACGTAGAAATATCAGGTCTCGGAGACACGTGAATATGAGGTCTAGGAGACACGTAGAAATATCAGGTCTAGGAGACACGTAGAAATATGGTCTAGGAGACACGTGAATATGAGGTTTAGGAGACACGTAGAAATATGAGGTATAGGAGACACGTAGAAATATCAGGTCTAGGAGACACGTGAATATGAGGTCTAGGAGACACGTAGAAATATGAGGTCTAGGAGACACGTAGAAATATCAGGTCTAGGAGACAAGTAGAAATATGAGGTCTAGGAGACACGTAGAAATATGAGGTCTAGGAGACACGAGGAAATATGAGCTCCAGGAGACACGTAGAAATATGAGGTCTAGGAGACACGTAGAAATATGAGGTCCAGGAGACACGTAGAAATATGAGGTCTAGGAGACACGTCGAAATATGAGGTCAAGGAGACACGTAGAAATATGAGGTCCAGGAGACACGTAGAAATATGAGGTCTAGGAGACACGTAGAAATATGAGGTCTAGGAGACACGTAGAAATATGAGGTCCAAAGGATACGTAGAAATATGAGGTCTAGGAGACACGTAGAAATATGAAGTCCAGGAGACACGTAGAAATATGAGGTCTAGGAGACAAGTAGAAATATGAGGTCTAGGAGATACGTAGAAATATGAGGTCCAGAAGACACATAGAACTATGAGGTCTAGGAGACACGTAGAAATATGAGGTCTAGGAGATATGTAGAAATATGAGGTCCAAAGGATACGTAGAAATATGAGGTCTAGGAGACACATAGAAATATGAGGTCTAGGAGACACGTAGAAATATGAGGTCTAGGAGACACGTAGAAATATGAGGTCTAGGAGATACGTAGAAATATGAGGTCCAGAAGACACGTAGAACTATGAGGTCTAGGAGACACGTAGAAATATGAGGTCCAAAGGATACGTAGAAATATGAGGTTTAGGAGACACGTAGAAATTTGAGGTCCAGGAGACTCGTAGAAATATGATCTTGGAGAAACGTAGAAATATGAGGTCTAGGAGACACGTAGAAATATCAGGTCTAGGAGACACGTGAATATGAGGTCTAGGAGACACGTAGAAATATCAGGTCTAGGAGACACGTAGAAATATGAGGTCTAGGAGACACGTAGAAATATGAGGTCTAGGAGACACGTGGAAATATGAGCTCCAGGAGACACGTAGAAATATGAGGTCCAAAGGATACGTAGAAATATTCATTTGCATTAATTTCTGAACGTTTTGCTTTTTCGTGCGCAACGTGAATTAATGTGAGGAATATAAAAATAACACGTTAAGCGAACTCCCTCCGTCCTGCTGCTTGTCTTCCATACGCTGTATTCACATTTTATATTATAGCGCGTTAAAGATAAGATAAACAACTCTTAGAAAATTGAAGTCTCACGCCCATAAAGGAGAGCGGCTGGGACAAAGATTGTGTTTCATAAAACGAGGCATCAGAGATTATAATAACAGGAGCTCCGCGGTTGGTGAAGCTCATAAAGTTAATGTGACCTTTCTGGTCTCCATCAACAGATGTGAATATATGTAAATATGACATGTAAATGTCATTCTGCAGACGGGTCTCGTATAAAGAAAATACATCGTGAATTATGTTGTTTACTTCTTTCTAATCTAATCAGAGAGAAACAGGACTTTCACTCTGGAGACCTCTCTTCAAGTGAATTTACTTTAACTTTTAATACTTAAATATACTTCGATAATATTAACATAAATAAGTTAAATGAAGGTAAATAAAAAACAGAACAATCATATTTTAATGTTTAATTCACTTTTAACCATGTACGCCTTGTTATTGCTATTTATTTGTTCATTTGAATGTACACCAATCAACAAGTGAGCCAGAGAAGTTAATTTATATTATATACTTTTACCACGGTGTCGTCCAATCAGCTCGCAGGAGTCAATCAAAATCTGGTTTTGTTCCATATATTTCTAAATGTGTAATAATCCTCATACGATCGTATCATTTGACCCAAATCAAATGATTTATAGATTGTTTAATGATAATAGTAATTTTGTGGGAGGGGCTTCGGTGGCTTTCTGTCGACGTTGCGACGTAAGCGGTTAACGCGACTTTCATCGGAAGATCTTCAGCAGCCCTTTTTTTTTGGGGTCTCATCTTTAATTTCCTCTGGGGATTACTCGCTCAATAATTTGTGATGTTAGCTAAATAAACCACGGCGATTCAATATATTTATAAATTTATATATATATATATATATATATATATATTACGACAGCTCGTTGTCGTGACAACGGAAGTTACGATTACAACGGGCTGAGAATCACTCAAAAGAAACTTTATTTACACTTTCATAAACACACAAACAGCCGGCGGCTCAGATAAACACACACAGACGGGAATTGCTGTATTTTCAAACACTTCACATTAATACACACACACACACACACACACACACACACACACACACACACACACACACACACACACACACACACACACACACACACACACACACAGAGCCACGCAGTGTTAACCCGACACGGTACACACTCTCCTCTCATTCCGGTTGAAAGGACCACTTGTAACGCCGTCGCCCTCAAAGTCAATTTCTGCACTGTTTTGCTCCTATAATCCCAAATTACAGCTCATTCAACGTGATGGATAATACGTCTGGACGCACGCTGGGAACAATCTGACCGCTGTACTTTGGGGACACACACACACACACACACACACACTCATTCTTCAGCGTGCAGGGCTCACAGGAGGAGCACCGGGTTGTTAAGTGACTTCTGGGTGAGTTGATTTTGGCCAAAATGGAGAAATGATAAGATATGAAGTGGAGAGAGACCGAAGAGGGACGGGAACCTTTGCAGGAAAAAAACTGACCAAGCAAATATGTTTTATATTACTATTGTTAATAAGCATCATTATTATAATAAATATATATATCATAAATATGTATGTAAAATATATATAATACAATTCTAATACTGTAATATATAATATGTATATATATGATGCTTATATATATTATATTAAATATACACTACCGTTCAAAAGTTTGGGGTCACTTAGAAATGTCTTTATTTTTCAAACAAAAGCACAGTTTTTTCAATAAAGATAACATGAATCAAAAATACCCACTATACATTGTTAATGTGGTAAATGACTATTCTAGGTGGAAGTGTCTGGTTTCTAATGAAATATCTCCAGAGGTGTATAGAGGCCCATTTCCATCAACGATCACTCCAGTGTTCTAATGGTACAATGTGTTTGCTAATCGCCTTAGAAGACTAATGTCTGATTAGAAAACCCTTGTGCAATTATGTTAGCACAGCTGAAAACAGTTATGATGGTGATATGTTTATACAACTGGCCTTCCTTTGAGCTTGAAGTTTGAAGAACAAAATTAATACTTCAAATATTAATCATAATTTCTAACCTTGTCAATGTCTTGACTATATTTTCTATTCAATTTTCAATTCATTTGAAAAATAAAAGTGAGTTTTCATGGAAGACACGAAATTGTCTGGATGACCCCAAACTGTTGAACGGTAGTGTATATTATATATAATATGTATAGATAAATAATATATATATATATTTATATATATATATTTTATATCATATATTATAAATATATATATAATATATATGTTTGCTTATTATTCGTTCCTCCATATTTACTCCCTCTCTTCCCCTCCTTTCTCCTTCCTTCCTCCCTCTCCTCTCTTCTCAGATACCGACTCCTCCAACCTCTCATCTCTCCATGCAAACTTGTCCTCCATCTCTTCTTGTTTTCCTCCTCCCCCCCGATTCTACCCGGGCTGTTTCTCCTCTCTCTCTCCCCCGTTATTACTCCCCCCCCCAGGCGGTCGGGTGCGGAGGGCGCTGGCTGGCGGGGTGATGGATGACCATTAAGGCAGCTTATTGGAAACAGTCTGATTTATGGCCGGGCGCCGCCTCGGCCTAATGGCTTCATTTCTTTCTGCCGCCACATGATGTCACAGCCAAGGTCACCGCGGCAACGGCCCCCCCTTTGTTGTGGTTTTCGCCTGGGCTGATGACCTGAGAGGAATGGAGGGAGAGAGAGAGAGAGGGAGAGAGAGAGGGGGACGAAGGAGGGTTTGTTTGTGGAGGGTGATGTACGACCGCGTGGAGGTGAAACGGGTTACGTTTGCACAAATGCTTCAGTACAAATTTTGTTAAGTATGGAAAATGTGTTTTTACTGCTTATCCCCCCCCCCCCCCCCGCCTCCTCGTACCCTACCTCGCTCACTTGTCCTATTCCCCTCCCGCTCGGTAAATTAAAACCTCCATCTCTTCCTTCTCCTTCATCTCATCCCTTCCTTCCATGACAGAATACGATAAAACACACACACACACACACACCTACACACACACACACACACACACACACGCAGCTTTACGGCCTTCCCTCAGACAGCTATTACTCACTTCTACTTTAAATGAGTGCCGTCAAATATATGGGGCCGGCCATTAAGAAGACGATCAATAAAAAATGCCGTTAGGAGGAGGAGGGGGGGGGGGCGGCGGAGTAAAACAAAATAAAATAAAAACAACGTTGATATCAGTGGAGCTTAAAACTAAATATTAGATTTCGCCCTCCAGTAGTTAGCGAGGCGGAAGAGGCTTGGAGCGGAGATTCAGTCGGCGGCTGGGCGCTCCGTGGGAGGGTCTCATCTGATTGGCTCTCATGAGTCTGTTTGGAAAAGTTTGTTGACTCTTCTGGTTGTATAGAAGTCTATGCTTCATGTGTTGAAGCTGCATTCTCTCTCCTGACCACCAGGGGGCGACTCCTCTGGTTGTATAGAAGTCTATGCTTCATGTGTTGAAGCTGCATTCTCTCTCCTGACCACCAGGGGGCGACTCCTCTGGTTGTATAGAAGTATATGCTTCATGTGTTAAAGCTGCATTCTCTCTCCTGACCACCAGGGGGCGACTCCTCTGGTTGTATAGAAGTATTTGCTTCATGTGTTAAAGCTGCATTCTCTCTTCTGACCACCAGGGGGCGACTCCTGGTTGTATAGAAGCCTTTGATTCATGTGTTAAAGCTGTATGTTGAAAACAATAAGTGTCTTATAGTTCTACAGCGAGGTCCTGTGTCCATAGTGATGAGAATACAGAGTTTATCTCTGTGTGTGTGTGTGTGTGTGTGTGGCTGTGTGTGTGTGTGTGTGTGTGTGTGTGTGGGAAACCTTCGCTCTGGTTTGTTTAGCTTGGGTTGGTTTGAGCGCCGCGGCTCGTGAGTTTTAATCGTTGTGTAAATACGAGTCCGACTTCGTCTGAGTACAGACGCTCAGTGTGGACCGGTGGCTGCTGGGAACCAGAGGCCCTCAGCCCCCCGGTGTGTGTGTGTGTGTGTGTGTCATGCCTTGCTTCTGACCCACCGTGGGCCCCTGGGGGGTCGACGCGGCTCAGTTTATGCACCTCTTTACCTCCAGAAGAGGGTTCAGACTCATGTGTCTAATTGATAAAGAGCTAAACACTTATAGTGGCAGGCCGTAAAGCAGGGGACGCTTTGGGGGCGGGGCTACGAGGTGATTGACAGGTCCACGCCAGAGACTCCTCAGTCCAGATATGAGCACTTCCTGTTCACTGGTGGCAAAAAAAAAACAAGATGGCGACAGGCCGTGTTTTCACAAATTAATTGTAACGTTCACGGATTGTCTCAAAGATTTAGTGTTCAGCGTTCGGTTGCAGAAGTTCCGCCCTCTGGTGGTGGTGGAGGAGGAGGAAGATGGTGGTGAAGCTGTTGGTGGTGTAGCTGGTGATGGTGGTGGTGTAGCTGGTGGTGTAGCTGGTGGTGGTGTAGCTGGTGGTGGTGTAGCTGGTGGTGGTGTAGCGGGTGGTGGTGTAGCTGGTGGTGGTGTAGCGGGTGGTGGTGTAGCTGGTGGTGGTGTAGCTGGTGGTGGTGTAGCTGGTGGTGGTGTAGCTGGTGGTGGTGTAGCTGGTGGTGGTGTAGCGGGTGGTGGTGTAGCTGGTGGTGGTGTAGCGGGTGGTGGTGGTGGTGGTGTAGTTGGTGGTCGTGTAGCTGGTGGTGGTGTAGCGGGTGGTGGTGTGGCGGGTGGTGGTGTAGCTGGTGGTGGTGTAGCGGGTGGTGGTGTAGCTGGTGGTGGTGTAGCGGGTGGTGGTGTGTGGTGGTGGTGGTGTAGCTGGTGGTGGTGTAGCGGGTGGTGGTGGTGTAGCTGGTGGTGGTGTAGCAGGTGGTGGTGTAGCTGGTGGTGGTGTAGCGGGTGGTGGTGTATCTGGTGGTGGTGTAGCTGGTGGTTGTGTAGCTGGTGGTGGTGGTGGTGGTGGTGGTGTAGCTGGTGATGGTGTAGCTGGTGGTGGTGTAGCGGGTGGTGGTGGTGTAGCTGGTGGTGGTGTAGCTGGTGGTGGTGTAGCGGGTGGTGGTGTAGCTGGTGGTGGTGTAGCGGGTGGTGGTGGTGTAGCTGGTGGTGGTGTAGCTGGTGGTGGTGTAGCGGGTGGTGGTGGTGTAGCTGGTGGTGGTGTAGCTGGTGGTGGTGTAGCTGGTGGTGGTGTAGCCGCTGGTGGTGGTGTAGCTGGTGGTGGTGTAGCTGGTGGTGGTGTAGCGGGTGGTGGTGGTGTAGCTGGTGGTGGTGTAGCTGGTGGTGGTGGTGTAGCTGGTGGTGGTGTAGCTGGTGGTGGTGTAGCGGGTGGTGGTGTAGCTGGTGGTGGTGTAGCTGGTGGTGGTGTAGCTGGTGGTGGTGTAGCGGGTGGTGGTGTAGCTGGTGGTGGTGTAGCTGGTGGTGGTGTAGCGGGTGGTGGTGTAGCTGGTGGTGGTGTAGCTGGTGGTGGTGTAGCTGGTGGTGGTGTAGCTGGTGGTGGTGTAGCTGGTGGTGGTGTAGCGGGTGGTGGTGTAGCTGGTGGTGGTGTAGCGGGTGGTGGTGTAGCGGGTGGTTGTGTAGCGGGTGGTGGTGTAGCTGGTGGTGGTGGTGTAGCTGGTGGTGGTGTAGCTGGTGGTGGTGGTGGTGTAGCTGGTGGTGGTGTAGCTGGTGGTGGTGTAGCTGGTGGTGGTGTAGCTGGTGATGGTGTAGCTGGTGGTGGTGTAGCTGGTGGTGGTGTAGCTGGTGGTGGTGTAGCTGGTGGTGGTGTAGCTGGTGGTGGTGTAGCTGGTGGTGGTGTAGCGGGTGGTGGTGTAGCTGGTGGTGGTGTAGCGGGTGGTGGTGGTGTAGCTGGTGGTGGTGTAGCGGGTGGTGGTGGTGTAGCTGGTGGTGGTGTAGCGGGTGGTGGTGTAGCTGGTGGTGGTGTAGCTGGTGGTGGTGTAGCGGGTGGTGGTGTAGCGGGTGGTGAATTATGGTGGTGGTGTAGCTGGTGGTGGTGTAGCGGGTGGTGGTGGTGTAGCTGGTGGTGGTGTAGCGGGTGGTGGTGTAGCGGGTGGTTGTGTAGCGGGTGGTGGTGTAGCTGGTGGTGGTGGTGTAGCTGGTGGTGGTGTAGCTGGTGGTGGTGTAGCTGGTGGTGGTGTAGCGGGTGGTGGTGTAGCTGGTGGTGGTGTAGCTGGTGGTGGTGTAGCTGGTGGTGGTGTAGCTGGTGGTGGTGTAGCTGGTGGTGGTGTAGCGGGTGGTGGTGTAGCTGGTGGTGGTGTAGCTGGTGGTGGTGTAGCGGGTGGTGGTGGTGTAGCTGGTGGTGGTGGTGTAGCTGGTGGTGGTGGTGTAGCTGGTGGTGGTGTAGCTGGTGGTGGTGTAGCTGGTGGTGGTGTAGCTGGTGGTGGTGTAGCGGGTGGTGGTGTAGCGGGTGGTGTTGTAGTGGGTGGTGGTGTAGCGGGTGGTGTTGTAGTGGGTGGTGGTGTAGCGGGTGGTGTTGTAGCGGGTGGTGGTGTAGCTGGTGGTGGTGTAGCTGGTGGTGGTGTAGCGGGTGGTGTTGTAGCGGGTGGTGGTGTAGCGGGTGGATCTGAATCTCCGCCCGCTGCTCCGAGCTCTCGGCCGGCGGCACGCTGGAGATTTATGACGGAACCCTCCGGCAATCTGTCACCGGTGGCAGGAACGATAACTCAAAACATTCTCTATTCTGCTCTGTGCCCCCCCCTCACACACACACACACACACACACTCACACACACACACACACACCAAACCCTCTCTTGCTTTATTAATGTGCTACAATAGTGTATAGAATGAGGCGTGAGTTTGACTGAAGACGCCTCGCGCTGCTTAAAGACGTTGAAATGTGTGTGTGTGTGTGTGTAACTGTGTGTGTGTGTGTGTAACTGTGTGTGTGTGTAACTGTGTGTAACTGTGTGTGTGTGTGTGTGTAACTGTGTGTAACTGTGTGTGTGTGTGTTTATAGACTGCAAATTTGCAACGGCAGAGAGAAACTTAATTTTGTTATCGGCATAATTCTAATAACACATTCATTTCACGAGCTCTGGCAGTAATTTATTCTTTATATTCATTTAAACTTGTAAAATCTTCTTTACCTCATGAAGTATAATTCATGGTCCGGCCAAAGATGGCTGTCTTTGTGGTTTGATGGACAGTCGGGCGGTGCCTCCGCTGCACGGAGGGCGGATGCTGAAGGGGGCGGGGCCACGCCCTCATATGGATCTGCTGCTCGGAGCCAAGATGGCGGCGGCCAAAACCTGTTTATTTTATTAACATTAACCTGAGACCACGACTTCCAGAGCACGGTGGACTGTGAGCTTGTGAGTGTGTGTGTGTGTGTGTGTGTGTGTGTGTGTGTGTGTGTGTGAGTGTGTGCCCCCCCCCCCCATGCTGGTCTCATCCCAGTGGCGAGGTGAAGATTGATGCTGCTCATCTGCTGGAATGGGGCCATAAAAGACTGGACTGCACTCGCCCTCTTCTTCTTCTTCTTCTTCTTCTTCTTCTTCTTCTTCTTCTTCTTCTTCTTCTGTCCATCCATGCCCCCCCCCCCCCTCAGTTGCACTAAGAGCTGCAGTTAAACCCTGATCTCATGGTGACGTAGCCCCCCCCCGACGTGAAACATTCTCCCGCAGTGTTAAGTGCTCCTGTGACCTCCGCCCCCCGGTCCTCATTACACACTTCTCGTGTTGATGCACACGTCTTCATCTTCATACCCAAACGACAGAATGAGGTCGTCTGTAAAACATCGTGCGGTCGTTTCGTTTCTCGTGGGTTGAAACTCGACGGCCACGAATGTTTGGACATTTATTTTGTTGCGTCGCCATTTTTAATGTTCAAATCACATAAAAGTTCACCTGAAAGATCTACCAAGAGTATGAAGACGAGCAACACACACTCACAGACACACACACTCACACACTCACACACACTCACACAGTCACACATGCACAGGGACACACACACCCTCACACACGGACATACACTCACACACACACGGACAGACACACACACACACACACACTCTCACACACTCACACATGCACAGGGACACACACACCCTCACACACGGACATACACACACACACACACTCTCACACAGTCACACACAGACACACACACACATGCACAGGGACACACCACCCCTCACACACACTCACACACGGACACACACTCACACACGGACACACACTCACACACTCACACGGAAAAACACTCACACGGACAGACACACACACACACACTCTCACACAGTCACACACAGAAACACACACATATGCACAGGGACACACCACCCCTCACACACACTCACACACGGACACACACTCACACACGGACACAGACACACACTCACACACAGACATACAGACACACACTCACACTCACACACACACACGCTTTACAGACGGTCTCTTCAGTAACGCACCTTTCAGAGTCATGTTAACTCAACGGTGATGTTTTAAAGCTCACCGTCCTGTGACGCCTCGACCCGACCGAGTCGTTCCAGTGGGAAAAAAAATCAAAATATTACACATACAATAAGTTCGAATTGACGTGAAATGTACAAAGACAGCTGCCACACACACACACACACACACACACACACACACACACACACACACACGCCGCTGTGTGAGTGCCGAATCACGACTTCGCGCTGACGCGGCGCTCCAGAAGTCGTCCGCTCGTCAGCGCTGATCGGATCAGGACTTTGTCGAGCTGGTTAAACGGCCGCCGTGCTAACGCGGCCAACATGTCCGCCGGCCGCCGCCGGAGGTTTCCCCCGGTGGAGCGGAGCGGTAACGCGTGACGGAGGGAACAATCTCAGCGCTTATTTCCCAAGGTGCCCTCTCGGTGGGTCGGTCACACCGACGGGGTCCTCGCTCATTTTGCATTCTGTAATACTGCATGGAGCTCAGGGGGTGTGTGTGTGTGTGTGTGTGGGGGGGGGGGGGGTCAGTGCAAATGCATGGACACGTATAAAAAGCATGCAAACGCACTCTTTGTAATTTCCCCGTCTCACCGCGGCGCTCTCGGGGGTGTATTTTAGGATGTTGCTGGGTTTAGGATTGATGTGGTTACACATGGCGAATGGCGTGTGTGTGTGTCTGTGTTTTTGTATCATGTAAATAGACACGCGTGCATTTATATTCCCTTTTCTACCGTTCTCTGATTCATCAATCACGTCGCCGCTTTAATTTACGCGCCGCTTCTGGTTGCCCTGTCGTTTATTTGCGGGGGGGGGGGGGGGGGTATCACCAGTGTGCAGTTCAGGGGCGCGTACATATTGCGATTTTTTTTAACCCTTCACACGCAAAAGACAGAGTCACTGAAAAGTGAGTTGATGTAAAAGAAGTTTAGTTTGAACGCAAGTCATTATTTCTAATTACGAAGAAAATAGTAATCCTTTATTTTCCGTTTCCATAGAGACGCGCGTTGTGTTGAGCGGACGCCGTAGAACGAGTTCTCTGGAGGAGCTGCGTCACGGAGACGTTGACCCACTTCCACTGACGCGTTGCGGGATCAGACTCCGGAGGTCAGCGGTTAGAAGCTGACGGGGTCGTGCGAGTCGCGGCTGGATGAGGTCACGAGGTCATCGTGAGGGCATTTCCGTTTGGGGATACCAAGCTATTCTCGTCCATCACATCGGGCCCCCTGAGACCCCCCCCCCCCCCCCCCGGAGCCTCCGTCTGAGTCCCTGCTGTCAGCGTGATGTACAGCAGAAGGCAAGCGGTGCTGAGAGGGGGGGCGGGGGGGGTCTGTGTGTGTGTGTGTGTGTGTGTGTGTGGAGGGGGGGGGGGGACGTCACATAGCCGTGCATGCTCATAAAGTATCGCTCTTGCTTCCATCTCGAAGATCGTACATATTTCACGAAAGGCTTTCCAGCAAATCATTTTAAATCGATCTCATTGGCTGCTTAGAATAGAAAGAGGACAGGAACATCTGAGCTTTATCATAATTACTTTTCCAAAGTCCAACAAAAAGGATTTAATGAAACCCAGACGCCAGATTAAACATATTAGCGTGGTGCAAACCGCAGGATACGTGACGGAACAAGCGTGTGATTTAACGACACGTGTGAGGCTATACGTTTTAGGGATACCAAGCTATTACGTACAAACAGGCGGATTACTCGTCCAGTCTGAGTCCGTGCGTCAAGTACTAGCAAAGCAAGCTCAGGGGTCTGGCGTGTGTGCGTAATGTAGTGGGGTCGCGATGCATGGAACTATAAAGCGGACGCACTGTGTAAGTAACTGCGTCTAACTGCGTACGTCTCGCGGGTCGTAACTACGGAGGCTAACTCAGCGAATGGCGTTTTAACATGCGAATCGTAACTGGCGCACGTAACAATGTAAATAAAAGCGAACGCTGGAGCTATTATAAAATTACTTTTACTAAAACAGTACAACAATTAAAAGGAATTAACAAGCCTATCGGGCCATTTACATTGCGTACGGCTTCGTGGTTGCCCTGTCGTGTTATCCCCTTGCGGGCGTACTTCCCAGCTGTGCTTCGTTCAGTGCGATCGCGCTATTGCGATTTTGGTACGCGTATCTGCTATCGGCAGTATCTACGTGAAACGTGAGTTACTGCGTAACATGAACGTGCTGTCGTCTGTGCGTATCAGTCGATTCGTATCTCGACGACAAGCATAGTAGTCCGTACCGGCGATCATAGACGCAGCGTTGTGTTGACGTGTGACGTGCCGAGCAACGAGGTCCTGACAGCTGCGTCAACTGGTAACGTATCTGCGGCGACTTCCACTGACGCTTGCGGGATCAACTGCGGACGTCATGCGGTAGAACTGACCGGGGCGAGCGAGCCCAGTGCTGGACTGAGCGTCACGAGGTCATTCTGTGACAGCATTTCCGTAACGGAGCGAAAACCAAGCTATTCGCGTCACATGTCAACATCGGGCATTGTGCAGTACGAGCTACTGTCTGAGTCCCGTGCTGTCAGCGTGATGTCGACACAGAAGGAAGCGGATGCGAGAGGGGCAGGTGCTGTGATGTGATGTGTCGTGTGTTGTGTTCGAGGAGGGATCGTCACAAGTCCAGTGCTTCGCTCATGTATCGTCTTGTCTTCGCAGTCGTGCGGATCGTCATTTGCCGAAGGCTTGTCGCAGCAAGGATCATGCGTGTGAGGAATCGATCGGCCTTTCTGCTGAATGAAATGAGACAGTGCATCAATGATGCTTTAGTCTAATACGTGGTCCAAAGCACAAAGTCGATTTAAGCAGACTCCAGACGCCGTATTAACATATTGCGGCGTTGATCCGCAGTGATACGTGACGGACAAGCGTGACAACCGCATTCTTACGTAACACGTGCTCAGTGATGTAATGTAATTTCAGTACCGGCAACAAGCTATAGCAATTAAACCAACAGCATTGACTTAACGATGGTGTATACACCGTAACAATCGACTACATGCGTACGCGCTAATCGTACGAGCATACGTTACTGAGCGAGCAGTATCCTCGCAAAATAGCGTTAACTAATTAGCTGCTATTACTCGTAACTAACATGTCGTTTGTAAGTAATCAACTGGGAGCACGAAGCTATTAAGGTTCATGAACATACTCGTAGCTACGGAACGTAACGTTCAGGCGTAACTACAAAGTTTTAATTTAGCGTAATAACGCTTAAAGTTTTTATGGAACGTCAATGTAACTTAAAAAATCTATTAAAAGTTTTTAGTTAACATTCTTTATTTTAACGTTTATAACTTCTATCAACGTCTAATGTAACGATGTATATGTTACAAGTCTTTATTGTAATTGTTCTTATGTTTAACGTCTTATGTTTGTCTGTATGTGTCGTTTATGTACGCTAGTTCGTCTTATGTTTATCGTTCTTATCGTTGATGAATCCTTATCGTAGCGATCTTTATGTTACGTTCTTATGTTAACGTCTTTATGTTAATGTGTCTGTTGTTGTAACGTTGTTTATTATTAGGCGTTCATTTGTTCGTGAAGTATCAACGTTCTTTATTTTTAAAGTTTTTTATGTTTAACGTTCTTTATGTTTAACGTTCTTTATGTTTAACGTTTTTTATGTTTAACGTTCTTTATGTCGTTTATCTCGTTCGATATGTTTACGTTCGTATGCTTACGTTCTTATGTTTAACGTTTTTATTTTAACGTTTATGTTTTAACTTCTTTATGTTTACGTTCTTTATGTTACGTTTATGTTCAACGTTCATGTTTAACGAAGTCACTCTTTATGTTAGCCATGTTCAACGTTCTTAGTTTAGTTTTTATGTTTAACGTCTAGAATTGTACATTCTTTATGTTTAACGCTTTATTTTCCAAGTTTTTTTGTTCGGCATCGTTTTTACGTCAAGTTACGTTTATCTCTTCACGTCATTAATAGTTTTATGTCAGTTATTGAATTTGAGTTTCAGTTACGTCAATGTAAACTTGAACATTGACTCTCGTTTTTATTTCACCTGGTAAGGAAGCTATGGTTCGTGCCTTATTTGTAGCTAAGTAACGCATTCTGTTGTCCGGACACATTCCTGAAGGGAGCGGAGAAGATCCTAAATATCTTTAAAAAGACATTCTACAGTGATCACAAAGTAGGATGTTCAGCCTACGTTATTTTCTTGTGTGTAAGCCAGTGCCTCGATCGAGCGCTCTAGAAAATAGTCTTGTATGCTCAACGTTTTATGTCTCCTACACGTTAGAGTGAAGCGTGAGCGAGGAGAAGAGCTTTTATTTAATAACCGGTCTTTATGTGATGAGTCGTTTAGTTTTATGTACTGGTATACAGCAGAATTAAAATGGTATTGAAAACTGGTGTTAGACGTTCCATTATGTCCTTAACGTTGTGCCAGGCTCAACGTTCGTCGATATGTTGTGACATCTTATGTCTACGTTAAAATGTTCATTTGATTGTTGATGTTCAGTATTTTGTTATGTTAAAATAAAGATTCCGTTTTTATGTTATACAAGCTGTAAGATACTTTATTGTTAGAATACACCGTTTTTTTAGAAGCATTTTGTCATGTATTTAGCCAAAATTTTCTTTATATTTTGAACATTTAATTTTGTTAAAATTAAATTTATTTGTTCGAAACCCGTTTGATTTATTTAATAAAAGTTTAGTTCATAATTTAAATGAGTTAATTAACAAAGTGTTGATTTGTTAAAGATTGTTATTTTCTAAGTGGAGCCATTTCCCTCTCGGTACGTTCTTTATTTTTAAAGTTTTTTATGTTTAACGTTCTTTATGTTTAACGTTCTTTATGTTTAACGTTTTTTATGTTCAACGTTCTTTATGTTTAACGTTTTTTATGTTCAACGTTCTTTATGTTTAATGTTCCTTATGTTTAACGTTCTTTATGTTTAATGTTCTTTATTTTTAACGTTTTTTATGTTTAACGTTCTTTATGTTTAACGTTCTTTATGTTTAACGTTCTTTATGTTTAATGTTTTTTATGTTTAACGTTCTTTATGTTTAACGTTCTTTATGTTTAACGTTCTTTATGTTTAATGTTCTTTAATTTCAACGTTTTTTATATTTACCGTTCATTATGTTTCATGTTGTTAATGTTTCACGTTCTTTATGTTTCACGTTTTTTATGTTTAACGTTCTTTATGTGTCACTTTTTTTTATGTTTAACGTTCTTTATGTGTCACTTTTTTTATGTTTAACGTTCTTTATGTTTAACGTTGTTTATAATTCACATTCTTTATGTTTAACGTTGTTTATGTTTAACGTTCTTTATGTTTAACGTTCTTTATGTTTAACGTTCTTTATTTTTAATGTTTTTTATGTTTAACATTCTTTATGTTTAACGTTCTTTATGTTTAACGTTTTTTTATGTTCAACGTTCTTTATGTTTAATGTTCTTTAAGTTCAACGTTTTTTATATTTACCGTTCATTATGTTTCATGTTGTTAATGTTTCACGTTCTTTATGTTTCACGTTTTTTATGTTTAACGTTCTTTATGTTTAACGTTGTTTATAATTCACATTCTTTATGTTTAACGTTGTTTATGTTTCATGTTTTTTGTTAATGTTTCGTCACGCATATTTTTACGTGCAAAAAGTTTTTGTTTAATGCTAACGCTAACGTATGTTGAAACGTGTTCGTCCTGGTGACGGAGGCGTTGACTGAAGTGGACGTGAGACCAATAAATCCGTCAAGTAACCGAAGAACCGCGGTGACGTGTATTTCCTGGAAGGACTGATACCCGGTGTCGGCTACTCGTTTAGTTTTGGGCTCACATCGGCGTAGACCGCCGTAAACCCGCCGCCGCCGGTACACGGACGAGTCGCTCTGAATAATAGCGCCGGTGAGCCGTAAAACGTCAGCGCCTTTAAATCACCGTCGCGGCGTCCCAGAGAGAGAAAGAGAGCGAGAGAGAGAGAGAGAGAGAACGCTTCATCGCCGCTTTAAACTACAGCCGTACCGTTTTTGTGTGTGTGTTTATAAATCACTAAGGAGACCTCGCATTCCAGGAGCCAGTAAAAGAGAGAGAGGAAGAAAGAACTGTGTGAAGAGCTGCACTCAACATTCTCATGGCTCCATCCTCTGACCTGTGGTAATGTGGAGCTGGATGACGCGCCCGAGGGCACCGACACGTTCTGCCTCGCTTTACGAGACGCCGGAGGTGAAAAAGAGAGCGGAGCCTCGAGCGTTATCTTTCATAATGATGCATGAAAAGAGATCAAGCTTCATTCTGCGGGTGTGTTGTGTTCAGGTACTAGTTAAGTGTGTTGATACAAGTATCAGAAATACCTCATAAATTGGGTATCTGCGAGTACACAAGTCTGATGTCACGTAATCGTGTATCAGCTGTGGAGAGCTAGTTAACGT
>NC_079404.1:24084622-24104622 GCF_029220125.1 Pseudoliparis swirei
CAAGACCACAGACAGGACTACAGAGAGGACCACAGACAGGACTACAGACAGGACCACATACATGACCACAGACATGACCTCAGACAGGACCACAGACATGACCTCAGACAGGACTACAGACAGGACCACAGACAGGACCACATACATGACTACAGACAGGACTACAAACAAGACCACAGACAGGACCACAGACATGACTACAGACAGGACCACAGACAGGACCACAGACAGGACTACAGGCAGGAATACAGACAGGACCACAGACAGGACCACATACAGGACAACAGACAGGACCACAGACAGGACTACAGACAGGACTACAAACAAGACCACATACAGGACTACAGACAGGACCACATACAGGACTACAGACAGGACCACAGACAGGACTACAGACAGGACTACAAACAAGACCACAGACAGGATTACAGACAGGACTACAAACAAGACCACATACAGGACTACAGAGAGGACCACATACAGGACTACAGACAGGTCCACAGACATGACTACAGACAGGACTACAAACAAGACCACAGACAGGACTACAAACAAGACCACATACAGGACCACAGACATGACCTCAGACAGGACTACAGACAGGACCACATACAGGACTACAGACAGGACCACAGACAGGACTACAGACAGGACCACATACATGACCACAGACATGACCTCAGACAGGACTACAGACAGGACTACAGACAGGACCACAGACATGACCTCAGACAGGACTACAGACAGGACCACATACAGGACTACAGACAGGACCACAGACAGGACTACAGACAGGACTACAAACAAGACCACATACAGGACTACAGACAGGACCACATACAGGACTACAGACAGGACCACAGACAGGACTACAGACAGGACTACAAACAAGACCACAGACAGGATTACAGACAGGACTACAAACAAGACCACATACAGGACTACAGAGAGGACCACATACAGGACTACAGACAGGACCACAGACATGACTACAGACAGGACTACAAACAAGACCACAGACAGGACTACAAACAAGACCACATACAGGACCACAGACATGACCTCAGACAGGACTACAGACAGGACCACATACAGGACTACAGACAGGACCACAGACAGGACTACAGACAGGACCACAGACATGACCTCAGACAGGACTACAGACAGGACCACATACATGACCACAGACATGACCTCAGACAGGACTACAGACAGGACCACATACAGGACTACAGACAGGACCACAGACAGGACTACAGACAGGACCACATACAGGACTACAGACAGGACCACAGACAGGACTACAGACAGGACCACAGACAGGACCACATACATGACTACAGACAGGACTACAGACATGACCACATACAGGACCACAGACAGGACCACCGACAGGACTACAGACATGACCACATACAGGACCACCGACAGGACCACATACATGACCACAGACAGGACTACATACAGGACTACAGACAGGACCACATACAGGACCACAGACAGGACCACCGACATGACTACAGACATGACCACATACATGACCACAGACAGGACCACAGACATGACTACAGACAGGACCACAGACAGGACTACAGACAGGACTACAAACAAGACCACATACAGGACTACAGACAGGACCACATACAGGACTACAGACAGGACCACAGACAGGACTACAGACAGGACTACAAACAAGACCACAGACAGGATTACAGACAGGACTACAAACAAGACCACATACAGGACTACAGAGAGGACCACATACAGGACTACAGACAGGACCACAGACATGACTACAGACAGGACTACAAACAAGACCACAGACAGGACTACAAACAAGACCACATACAGGACCACAGACATGACCTCAGACAGGACTACAGACAGGACCACATACAGGACTACAGACAGGACCACAGACAGGACTACAGACAGGACCACATACATGACCACAGACATGACCTCAGACAGGACCACATACATGACCACAGACATGACCTCAGACAGGACTACAGACAGGACCACATACAGGACTACAGACAGGACCACAGACAGGACTACAGACAGGACCACATACAGGACCACAGACAGGACTACAGACAGGACCACAGACAGGACCACATACATGACTACAGACAGGACTACAGACATGACCACATACAGGACCACAGACAGGACCACCGACAGGACTACAGACATGAACACATACAGGACCACCGACAGGACCACATACATGACCACAGACAGGACTACATACAGGACTACAGACAGGACCACATACAGGACCACAGACAGGACCACCGACATGACTACAGACATGACCACATACATGACCACAGACAGGACCACAGACATGACCACAGGAAGGACCACAGGCAGGACTACAGACAGGACCACAGACAGGACTACAGACAGGGCCACATACAGGACCACATACAGGATCACAGACAGGACCACAGACAGGACCACATACAGGATCACAGACAGGACCACAGACTTATTTACGGTCCTCGCCAGAAGTTTGTTTCAGAATGTACGACGTCCACTCACCCCTTCTTACCTTTCAGAATAAAAGCCCGATATACACTCAATAGAATCACAAGGCTCTGGTTGTCTATTGGTCACCTCCCTGGCGTGGGCCGGTGACCTCCGTTGACTCGTGGTCACCTCCTGGTCGCCAAAACCGGAAAGGAGCAAAGTGACACATTGTTGCCATTTTCTTTTGGAAGATAATTGTCGACGCCCTCCAACAAACTGTCAGACTCCAGCGACCGCCTTCTTTCTGGATAGCGTACACACACACACACACACACACACACACACACACACACACACACACACACACACACACACACACACACACACACACACTCACACACACACACACACACACACACACACACACACACACACACACACACACACTCACACACACACACTCACACACACACACACACACACACTCACACACACACACACACTCACAGACAGACACACACACACACACACTCGCCCCCCTCTTCTCCCCCTGCCTGTCTGACATGTTGAGGCAACATTGTTGCTATGTTGCCGATGCTGAGAATCCGTCAGCAGCAGCTCGCTGATCAATGGGAAGGAAAACAAATCGTGGCCAAAAGGAATTTGGGTTTTGAACCCCCCACCACAACCCCCCCCCACTCCCCCATAACTCAGAAACGCTGCCAGGAAGGGAAACCGGCATCTGACACGATGACAGTTGATCTAGATCGATGAGCGTGTGTGTGTGGGTGTGGTTGTGTGTGTGTTATTTTTCTGCAACCATGTGTGTGTATATATTTTGGCATATGTGTGTGTGTCATTGTAACTGGCGCCTTGTTTGCCCTTGTCCATCTCAACCACATCCTGCCCCCCCCCCCCCCCCCGTCGCCGCCCCTCTGTTATGAACACACACTTTCACGCTCGGCTCTCGGCCCTCGGCTCGACCCCCAGACGCCGTGTTGTCGTAGCGGCGGCGGCGCTCGCTCGTCCTCGCCGTGTCACGGGACAGAGGGCGCTTTGTTCAGCGGCTCGGAGAAGACCGGAGTTCAAGGACATTAATAGCCGCGATGTGTAGTCCCTCCTCCTCCTCCTCTCCCTCCTCCTCCTCCTCCTCCTCCTCCTCCTCTTCCTCCTCCTCATTCAGCTTTTAGGAAATGTTTCATCTGGGAAAGTCCCGTTAGATTAGATGAATACACTAAAGACGTGTTATGATGGCTTTAACCACCGTTACTCCATCATAACACGTCTTTAGCGTCTTCATCTCACGTGTAACGGTACTTTACGGTTAGATAGTTGAGATTAGACGCAGGTTTAGTCTCCTTGACCTCTGACCTCCACACTGCCACTGTGTACTGGAACGTTTCTTTTCTGGTGTGTCAGGGAGCCGCCGGCTTCACCTGCACAACCTCACCTCAAAGAGACACAGCAACCGGGAGCTCTAACGACCACAAAGAGACAACTACAAAGAGACACAGAGACAACTACAAAGAGACAAAGAAGCAAAGACAACTACAAAGAGACAAAGAAGCAACTACAAAGAGATAAAGAAGCAACTACAAAGAGACAAAGAAGCAACTACAAAGAGACAAAGAGACAACCACAAAGAGACACAGACAACTACAAAGAGACAACTACAAAGAGACAAAGAAGCAACTACAAAGAGACAAAGAAACAACAACAAAGAGACTAAGAAACAACTACAAAGAGACACAGAAACAACTACAAAGAGACACAGAGACAACTACAAAGAGACATAGAAGCAACTACGAAGAGACAAAGAAACAACAACAAAGAGACTAAGAAACAAATACAAAGAGACAACCACAAAGAGACACAGAGACAACTACAAAGAGACAAAGAAGCAACAACAAAGAGACTGCGCTGCTTCACCCGCTCATGTGTGTGTGTGTTTGTGTGTGTGTGTGTGTGTGTGTGTTTGTATGTTTGTGTATGTGTGTGTGTTTGTGTGTGTGTGTGTGTTTGTGTGTGTTTGTATGTTTGTGTGTGTGTGTGTTTGTATGTTTGTGTGTGTGTTTGTGTGTGTTTGTATGTTTGTGTGTGTGTGTGTTTGTGTGTGTTTGTATGTTTGTGTGTGTGTGTGTGTTTGTGTGTGCGTGTGTGTTTGTATGTGTCTGTGTGTGTTTGTATGTGTGTGTGTGTTTGTGTGTGTTTGTATGTTTGTGTGTGTGTGTGTGTTTGTGTGTTTGTATGTTTGTGTGTGTGTGTTTTTGTGTGTTTGTATGTTTGTGTGTGTGTGTGTGTGTTGCTGTCAGAGAGAAACGAGGTGCAGCGTGTCCTTCATATTCTCAGATGCAGTACGGAGTGCCAACACACTCCCTTCTAAATATACACACCCACCACCCACCGGGTGTGTGTGTCTGACCCCCCCCCCCCCCCCCCCCGGCATCACTTCCTACGTGCCGCCGAGCAGCCGGAGATGATTAGCCTCGACTCGCTAATTGTCAAACTTGGCGTCGCCTTTGCGTTGCGTAACGAGCGCTAACAGATCGAGAGGAGAGAACGATGGTTTTAAAGTGTGTTAAAATAGAGCGACGCACAGGCTTCTCTTTAGACAGCTACACAACAATGTATTCATATATATATATATATATTTAGAAACATATATATATACTGTATATATACAGATTATTTTTGATATGTAAATATATGTATTTATATATATATAATACAGGTATATACATCTTTTTTTTAAATACATATATATAGATGTATATATATGTATTTCTATATCTAAACATAAAATACATATATTATATAAACATATATATACATATTTATATGTATATTAAAAAAAACAAATGTAATATATACATACACATATATTTAAAAATACATACGTATAAATATATTTGTATATATATATATATATATGTAGATATATATATATGCGTGCATGTGTGATAATGAGTGTGATGTGTGTGCGTGTGTGTGTGTGTGTGTGTGTCGTGCCCGGGGGTGGCGAGAGCGGCCGGGCGCCAAAGAAAGAGGTCACATCCATATTCATGGCGTCGGACGAGCACGTGTAAACCGGCTTTAATGCGCCGTGACAGGAGGGGGAAGGAGATGAGGGAAGGAGACGAGGGAAGGAGACGAGGGAAGGAGCCGAGGGAAGAAGACGAGGGAAGGAGACGAGGGAAGGAGCCGAGGGGAAGGAGCCGAGGGAAGAAGACGAGGGAAGGAGACGAGGGAAGAAGACGAGGGAAGGAGACGAGGGATGGAGACGAGGGAAGAAGTCGAGGGAAGGAGACGAGGGAAGGAGACGAGGGAAGGAGCCGAGGGAAGAAGTCGAGGGAAGAAGACGAGGGAAGGAGACGAGGGAAGGAGACGAGGGAAGGAGACGAGGGATGGAGCCGAGGGAAGGAGACGAGGGAAGAAGTCGAGGGAAGGAGATGAGGGAAGGAGACGAGGGAAGGAGCCGAGGGAAGGAGACGAGGGAAGAAGTCGAGGGAAGAAGACGAGGGAAGGAGACGAGGGAAGAAGTCGAGGGAAGAAGACGAGGGAAGGAGACGAGGGAAGAAGTCGAGGGAAGAAGACGAGGGAAGGAGACGAGGGAAGAAGTCGAGGGAAGGAGACGAGGGAAGGAGCCGAGGGAAGGAGACGAGGGAAGAAGACGAGGGATGGAGTCGAGGGAAGGAGACGAGGGAAGGAGACGAGGTAACGAGACGAGGGAAGGAGACGAGGGATGGAGTCGAGGGAAGGAGACGAGGGAAGAAGACGAGAGAAGGAGACGAGGGAAGGAGACGAGGGAAGAAGACGAGGGATGGAGTCGAGGGAAGGATACGAGGGAAGGAGACGAGAGAAGGAGACGAGGGAAGGAGACGAGGGAAGGATATGAGGGAAGAAGACGAGAGAAGGAGACGAGGGAAGGAGACGAGGGAAGGAGCCGCCGTGAGAGATGTCCACGCGTCTCCGTCGTTTGACCTGAAAACCTCGAGCTGAGAACAGTTGTTGTCGAAGGAGGAGGAGCTACATGGATCTTTAATTTAGACTGAAGTCACAATAAGGAGTTATTACAAGTTTTATTTCACTTGCTTTAAAGTCTGTGAACCTGGTGAGAGTCTGACGGCGTTCAGGAAGTGGGCGTCGGCATCGGTGTGTGGATGTTTTTGAAGCCTCGAGTTCGGCCATCTTGTCTTTTTTTTGCAACCAGTGAACAGGAAGTGATCATATCTGGACGGAGGAGGAGCGACAGAGAGACCCCGTATACGTCTCTGGTGTCGACCTGTCAATCACCCTGTAGCCCCGCCCCTAAAGCGCCCCCTGCTTCATGGTCTGTGTGACTCTAATGACCATAAAGTATAAATGATGACATCATGCTGTATAGAAGAAGACTTGAGACTTGAGACTGAGACGATGGTCAGTTGTCTTTTAAAGATGATAATAGTTTGGTCACATGACTGAAGACGAGACGAAGGAAACTGACGAAGAGTTTAGAGTTTTCATTTTGAAGTTTAAAGAAAATAAAAGTCTTTTTTTTTCTGTGAAACCGTTTTATTGCCATAAATATACAATAAAGTGCAGAGACAGGTGATCAGAAGTCAGTCAGTTTGAAGTGACGCGTGTATTTAGTGCAGAGTTATGTGTATTTAAGTGTATTTAGTGAAGAGTTATGTGTATTTAAGTGTATTTAGTGAAGAGTTGTGTATTTAAGTGTATTTAGTGAATAGTTATGTGTATTTAAGTGTATTTAGTGAAGAGTTGTGTATTTAAGTGTATTTAGTGAATAGTTATGTGTATTTAAGTGTATTTAGTGAAGAGTTGTGTATTTAAGTGTATATAGTGAAGAGTTATATTTATTTAAGTGTATTTAGTGCAGAGTTGTGTATTTAAGTGTATTTAGTGCAGAGTTATGTGTATTTAAGTGTATTTAGTGAAGAACAATGTGTATTTAAGTGTATTTAGTGAAGAGTTATGTTTATTTAAGTCTATTTAGTGAATAGTTATGTGTATTTAAGTGTATTTAGTGAAGAGTTGTGTATTTAAGTGTATTTAGTGAAGAGTTATATTTATTTAATTGTAATTAGTGCAGAGTTGTGTATTTAAGTGTATTTAGTGCAGAGTTATGTGTATTTAAGTGTATTTAGTGAAGAACAATGTGTATTTAAGTGTATTTAGTGCAGAGTTGTGTATTTAAGTGTATTTAGTGCAGAGTTATGTGTATTTAAGTGTATTTAGTGAAGAACAATGTGTATTTAAGTGTATTTAGTGCAGAGTTATGTTTATTTAAGTCTATTTAGTGAATAGTTATGTTTATTTAAGTGTATTTAAGTGAAGAGCAATGTGTATTTAAGTGTATTTAGTGCAGAGTTATGTTTATTTAAGTGTATTTAAGTGAAGAGTTATGTTTATTTAAGTGTATTTAAGTGAAGAGTTATGTTTATTTAAGTGTATTTAAGTGAAGAGTTATGTTTATTTAAGTGTATTTAAGTGAAGAGTTATGTTTATCTAAGTGTATTTAAGTGAAGAGTTATGTTTATTTAAGTGTATTTAAGTGAAGAGTTATGTTTATTTAAGTGTATTTAAGTGAAGTTTTGCCATCATTAAAAACACAAAAACAGATTCACTCTCTAATTTCCTTCTTCTAGTGAAACCATCGATAAAGTTACGAGGAAATAAAAAATAAAAAGTGATTTTATTCCCTCACACTTGAATTAAAGAAACACCGTGTCTGTAGAACGCTCTCTGAGGTCGGCGAGGTCCGGTAGCCACGACGACGTGGCGTCGTGTACGGCGCCGTTTGAAGTCAGCCGCTCACTGTCGGCGGTGATGAAATGGAGAGCAAAAAGGGAGGGGGGGGGTAGGGAGGGGGGGGGTGAATTCACAGCACCTGACTCTGAGAAGTGGATCCTCTCTCTGAGGGACACCTCACCTCCCGATACGCAGCTGGACGGCCACAGCGGCCCCACTTACCTCCTCTTCATCAACTACCTGGACATGGGACCGTCTCGGGGGGGGGGGGGGTCGGGTTTTTCTTCTCGTAACTCTACTCCCCACTTTTCGGCTGCTCCGCCCTCTCTCTGCATTAATTCCAACAAAGGTTCAGCGGAGACGGGAGCTTCCAGCAGCGGATACAACGATGCTATCGGTTTCCCCACTCGAGTTGGGGGGGGGGGGGGCTGAGAGGGGGGGGGTCGTCTGGCCTTCCCATGAACTATAAGAGAAATCCTCCATCTGGAAATGTGTGTTTGAAGTCGGTCTATAAATCAAAGCTTGTGTGAATCCTGCAGCGTCTCTGGTGGGTCTTAGTTCCGATCCCATCGTGACGCAGCGCGTTGTTGTGTTGGGGGTCAGGAGGGGGGGGGGGTCAGGAGGGGGGGGGTCAGGAGGCCGGTTTACCCAGTCCAGCAGCGCGCCGCGCGGCATGGCTCTCTGGGCGGTGACCTGCAGCAGCGGGGACTCCTCCTCAATCACCGTGAGGAGCTCCTCTGTAGCCTCGCTGCCAGAATGGCTTTTTGACGATGGACTATCGTGTTGTTTTAAGAGCCCCCCCCCCCCCCCCCCGCCTCAGCACCCTCCCGACCCCCCAAACGAAAATATGATTTAATCTTTTTTTCTCACTTACTCTTCTCAGCGAGGGGTCGAGCGGAGCGAGACGGAGAGGGGAAGCCGGAGAAAGCATTCCTGAGCGGTGAAGGAAGGGGGGGGGGGGGGGGTACAACCGTTGATGCTGCAGCACAGGAGGCCTCAGGGTGGAGGCTGGGCTCCGTTAGCCGAGCAGCAGCGTCATGCTGGAGGTCAGGAGCTGCACCGCTACCTTCAGGGAATTACAGTCACTGGCCTAGCCTGTGTGCTAACGTAACTGGCCTAGCCTGTGTGCTAACGTTACTGGCCTAGCCTGTGTGCTAACGTAACTTATCTAGTCTTTATTCTAACGTTACTCGTCTAGTCTTTATTCTAACGTTACTTATCTAGTCTTTATTCTAACGTTACTTATCTAGTCTTTATTCTAACGTTACTTATCTAGTCTTTATTTTAACGTTACTTATCTAGTCTTTATTCTAACGTTACTTATCTAGTCTTTATTCTAACGTTACTCATCTAGTGTTTATTCTAACGTTACTTATCTAGTCTTTATTCTAACGTTACTCATCTAGTATTTATTCTAACGTTACTCGTCTAGTCTTTATTCTAACGTTACTTATCTAGTATTTATTCTAACGTTACTTATCTAGTCTTTATTCTAACGTTACTCATCTAGTATTTATTCTAACGTTACTTGTCTAGTCTTTATTCTAACGTTACTTATCTAGTCTTTATTCTAACGTTACTTATCTAGTCTTTATTCTAACGTTACTTATCTAGTATTTATTCTAACGTTACTTATCTAGTCTTTATTCTAACGTTACTCGTCTAGTCTTTATTTTAACGTTACTCGTCTAGTATTTATTCTAACGTTACTCGTCTAGTCTTTATTCTAATGTTACTTATCTAGTCTTTATTCTAACGTTACTCGTCTAGTCTTTATTCTAACGTTACTTATCTAGTCTTTATTCTAACGTTACTTATCTAGTCTTTATTCTAACGTTACTTATCTAGTCTTTATTCTAACGTTACTTATCTAGTATTTATTCTAACGTTACTTATCTAGTCTTTATTCTAACGTTACTTGTCTAGTCTTTATTTTAACGTTACTCGTCTAGTATTTATTCTAACGTTACTCGTCTAGTCTTTATTCTAATGTTACTTATCTAGTCTTTATTCTAACGTTACTTGTCTAGTATTTATTCTAACGTTACTTGTCTAGTATTTATTCTAACGTTACTTATCTAGTCTTTATTCTAACGTTACTTATCTAGTCTTTATTCTAACGTTACTTGTCTAGTCTTTATTCTAACGTTACTTGTCTAGTATTTATTCTAACGTTACTTGTCTAGTATTTATTCTAACGTTACTTATCTAGTCTTTATTCTAACGTTACTTGTCTAGTCTTTATTCTAACGTTACTAGACTATCACTTCACTTAGGGAAAACTGAGTCTATTTTGTTCGGATCGAAACCCAGATTACGTAAGGCTCCGAGACTCAAGGTGGATTTAGTCAGTGAGGTCATAGCAGCAAAAACAACAGTGAAGTACCTGGGCTGTTGGTTAGAGGACAGTCTTGGGGGGGAGGGAATGGCCATACAGGTGCTGGGGAAAGTAAATGCCCGCACCAGGTTTTTGGCTAGAAAGGCCAATCTGCTTGACAGGGAAAGTCTTAAACTACTGGCTAACAGCCTGGTGCAGTGTCATTTTGATTATGCTAGTGTATCATGGTTTGGGGGGCTGTCAGTTTCATCCAAAAAAAAAACTGCAGGTGTCACAAAACAAGTTGGTAAGAGTTGTGATGGGACTCGGCCCTGTGATCATGTTGGGAGAAGCCACTTTAAGGAACTTAACTGGCTTCCAGTTGAGGCCAGAGTGGCTCAGCTTAGGCTCAACATGGTGCACAAAATAGTCAACAATAGGGCCCCCAAATATCTTAATAACTATTTTCCTAGTGTTCGGGAAGTGCACAGCTATGGAACACGATCTAGCTTAGCCAACCTGCATCCACCAAGGTGTAGATCAAAGATGGGGCAAAGCACATTTGCTCACATAGGAGCTCAAGAGTGGAATGAATTGCCTTTGGCCATTAAACAATGCCTGAACCCAATTAGTTTCAAGGGGAACGTTAGGAAATGGCTCCTAGAAAAAGTCCATGATTAAACTTGTATGTCAATGTAGTATTATGTGTATTACTGTATTGCTTTTTATGATGTAGGTTGGTAATGTGTGAATGTGTGTATTTTTTGTGCCAAGACCAAGGACCACAACGGAAATAAGTCTGTGACTTTTTGTGCTATCCTTGATATTTTTATGATGCGTGACCTTTTGTATCATGTATTGTATTTATGTCCAATAAACTAAACTAAACTAAACTAAACTTGTCTAGTCTTTATTCTAACGTTACTTGTCTAGTCTTTATTCTAACGTTACTTATCTAGTCTTTATTCTAACGTTACTTATCTAGTCTTTATTCTAACGTTACTTGTCTAGTCTTTATTCTAACTTTACTTGTCTAGTATTTATTCTAACGTTACTTATCTAGTCTTTATTCTAACGTTACTCATCTAGTGTTTATTCTAACGTTACTTATCTAGTCTTTATTCTAACGTTACTTATCTAGTCTTTATTCTAACGTTACTTATCTAGTCTTTATTCTAACGTTACTTATCTAGTATTTATTCTAACGTTACTTATCTAGTCTTTATTCTAACGTTACTCATCTAGTGTTTATTCTAACGTTACTTATCTAGTCTTTATTCTAACGTTACTTATCTAGTCTTTATTCTAACGTTACTTGTCTAGTCTTTATTCTAACGTTACTTGTCTAGTATTTATTCTAACGTTACTTATCTAGTCTTTATTCTAACGTTACTTATCTAGTCTTTATTCTAACGTTACTTATCTAGTCTTTATTCTAACGTTACTCATCTAGTATTTATTCTAACGTTACTCGTCTAGTCTTTATTCTAACGTTACTTATCTAGTCTTTATTCTAACGTTACTTATCTAGTCTTTATTCTAACGTTACTTATCTAGTCTTTATTCTAACGTTACTTATCTAGTATTTATTCTAACGTTACTTATCTAGTCTTTATTCTAACGTTACTCATCTAGTCTTTATTCTAACGTTACTTATCTTGTCTTTATTCTAACGTTACTTGTCTAGTCTTTATTCTAACGTTACTTGTCTAGTCTTTATTCTAACGTTACTTATCTAGTCTTTATTCTAACGTTACTCATCTAGTATTTATTCTAACGTTACTCATCTAGTCTTTATTCTAACGTTACTTATCTAGTCTTTATTCTAACGTTACTTATCTAGTCTTTATTCTAACGTTACTTGTCCAATATTTATTCTAACGTTACTTATCTTGTATTTATTTTAACGTTACTCATCTAGTATTTATTCTAACGTTACTTATCTAGTCTTTATTCTAACGTTACTTATCTAGTCTTTATTCTAACGTTACTTGTCTAGTCTTTATTCTAACGTTACTTATCTAGTCTTTATTCTAACGTTACTTGTCTAGTCTTTATTCTAACGTTACTTGTCTAGTCTTTATTCTAACGTTACTTATCTAGTCTTTATTCTAACGTTACTCATCTAGTATTTATTCTGACGTTACTTGTCTAGTCTTTATTCTAACGTTACTTATCTAGTCTTTATTCTCACGTTACTTGTCTAGTATTTATTCTAACGTTACTTATCTAGTCTTTATTCTAACGTTACTTGTCTAGTCTTTATTCTAACGTTACTTATCTAGTCTTTATTCTAACGTTACTTGTCTAGTATTTATTCTAACGTTACTTATCTTGTCTTTATTCTAACGTTACTTGTCTAGTCTTTATTCTAACGTTACTTGTCTAGTCTTTATTCTAACGTTACTTATCTTGTCTTTATTCTAACGTTACTTGTCTAGTCTTTATTCTAACGTTACTTGTCTAGTCTTTATTCTAATGTTACTTATCTAGTCTTTATTCTAACGTTACTCATCTAGTATTTATTCTGACGTTACTTGTCTAGTCTTTATTCTAACGTTACTTATCTAGTCTTTATTCTAACGTTACTTATCTAGTCTTTATTCTAACGTTACTTGTCTAGTATTTATTCTAACGTTACTTATCTTGTATTTATTTTAACGTTACTCATCTAGTATTTATTCTAACGTTACTTATCTAGTCTTTATTCTAACGTTACTTATCTAGTCTTTATTCTAACGTTACTTGTCTAGTATTTATTCTAACGTTACTTATCTTGTCTTTATTCTAACGTTACTTGTCTAGTCTTTATTCTAACGTTACTTGTCTAGTCTTTATTCTAACGTTACTTATCTAGTCTTTATTCTAACGTTACTCATCTAGTATTTATTCTGACGTTACTTGTCTAGTCTTTATTCTAACGTTACTTATCTAGTCTTTATTCTCACGTTACTTGTCTAGTATTTATTCTAACGTTACTTATCTAGTCTTTATTCTAACGTTACTTGTCTAGTCTTTATTCTAACGTTACTTATCTAGTATTTATTCTAACGTTACTTATCTAGTCTTTATTCTCACGTTACTTGTCTAGTATTTATTCTAACGCATTTATCTAGTCTTTATTCTAACGTTACTTGTCTAGTCTTTATTCTAACGTTACTTGTCTAGTCTTTATTCTAACGTTACTTATCTAGTCTTTATTCTAACGTTACTTATCTAGTCTTTATTCTAACGTTACTTGTCTAGTCTTTATTCTAACGTTACTTATCTAGTCTTTATTCTAATCGTTACTTGTCTAGTCTTTATTCTAACGTTACTTATCTTATTTATTCTAACGTTACTTATCTAGTCTTTATTCTAACGTTACTTATCTAGTCTTTATTCTAACGTTACTTATCTAGTCTTTATTCTAACGTTACTTATCTAGTCTTTATTCTAACGTTACTTATCTAGTCTTTATTCTAACGTTACTTGTCTAGTATTTATTCTAACGTTACTCGTCTAGTCTTTATTCTAACGTTACTTATCTAGTCTTTATTCTAACGTTACTTGTCTAGTATTTATTCTAACGTTACTTGTCTAGTATTTATTCTAACGTTACTTATCTAGTCTTTATTCTAACGTTACTTATCTAGTCTTTATTCTAACGTTACTTATCTAGTCTTTATTCTAACGTTACTTATCTAGTCTTTATTCTAACGTTACTTATCTAGTATTTATTCTAACGTTACTTATCTAGTCTTTATTCTAACGTTACTTATCTAGTCTTTATTCTAACGTTACTTATCTAGTCTTTATTCTAACGTTACTTGTCTAGTCTTTATTCTAACGTTACTTATCTAGTCTTTATTCTAACGTTACTTATCTAGTCTTTATTCTAACGTTACTTATCTAGTCTTTATTCTAACGTTACTCATCTAGTGTTTATTCTAACGTTACTTATCTAGTCTTTATTCTAGCGTTGCTTATCTGATCTTTATTCTAACGTTACTTATCTAGTCTTTATTCTAACGTTACTTATCTGGTCTTTGTTCAACGTTACTCATCTAGTCTTTATTCTAACGTTACTCATCTAGTCTTTATTCTAACGTTACTTATCTAGTCTTTATTCTAACGTTACTTATCTAGTCTTTATTCTAACGTTACTTGTCTAGTATTTATTCTAACGTTACTTATCTAGTCTTTATTCTAACGTTACTTATCTAGTCTTTATTCTAACGTTACTTATCTAGTATTTATTCTAACGTTACTTATCTAGTCTTTATTCTAACGTTACTTTTCTAGTCTCTATTCTAGCGTTACTTATCTAGTCTTTATTCTAACGTTACTTATCTAGTATTTATTCTAACGTTACTTGTCTAGTATTTATTCTAACGTTACTTATCTAGTCTTTATTCTAACGTTACTCGTCTAGTCTTTATTCTAACGTTACTTATCTAGTCTTTATTCTAACGTTACTTATCTAGTATTTATTCTAACGTTACTTATCTAGTCTTTATTCTAATGTTACTTATCTAGTCTTTATTCTAACGTTACTCATCGAGTATTTATTCTAACGTTACTCGTCTAGTCTTTATTCTAACGTTACTTATCTAGTCTTTATTCTAACGTTACTCATCTAGTATTTATTCTAACGTTACTTGTCTAGTATTTATTCTAACGTTACTTATCTAGTCTTTATTCTAACGTTACTTGTCTAGTATTTATTCTAACGTTACTTATCTAGTCTTTATTCTAACGTTACTTGTCTAGTCTTTATTCTAACGTTACTTATCTAGTCTTTATTCTAACGTTACTTGTCTAGTATTTATTCTAACGTTACTCGTCTTGTCTTATCTAACAAAGCATTAAATCTAGTCTTTATTCTAACGTTACTTATCTAGTCTTTATTCTAACATTACTTATCTAGTCTTTATTCTAACGTTACTTGTCTAGTCTTTATTCTAACGTTACTTATCTAGTCTTTATTCCAACGTTATATTTGTCTAGTTCCTTATTCTAACGCATCATTTGTTCTTATTCCACTATTTATTCAGTCTTTGCCCCAACGTTACTTTTATCTAGTAGATCTAAGACTACAGATTAAACGTACTTGTCATTTCTATTTACGAATTATCTAGAAAACGTTGTTTTATTCAGTACCACAGTATTATTCATAATTACTTATCTATTTTACTACGTTCTCATCTAGTTTTATGCAAGTGTATAGCATTCAGTACGTCTACTGGTTTTCATTTAACTTCTTATCTGTTTATCTGAAAGTTACTTTATATTTATTTAAGTTACCTCTAGCTGTATAACGTACTTATAGTGCTTTACTCGTTTTAGCAGTCTTTGATTTCGTTACTGGTTAGTATGGTTATTAACGATTGTAGATTTTCTCGTTAACTGATTATCAATTATTTATTTTGCTAGTTTTTTAAAATCTAGTTACTAACGTGTATTTCTGAGCTCTTCTAACGTCACTTTCACTTTTTCTAACGTGATTTTACTTCAACGTTACTTATCCCGCTTACTAACCGTAGATCACTTATTTTACGTTAAACAGTCTTATTCTAAATTTCAGATCAGTTTTAGTCGAAGTTAACAATGCTGTTTTATTCAGTACGCAGCATGTTGACTTCGCGTTACGACACTTCTAACTACTTCTAGCTTTATTCTCTTACTATCTGTCTTTATCAATGTTCTTATCTAGTCTTTGGTTTAACAGTAGATCTAGCTTGTACAACGCTCGCTAAGTGGTTTATTCCAACTTACTATCAGCTTTATTGCTAATTACTGCAAGTTTTAATTCAACGGTTTCTTGCATCAAGTTAATACTTATTCTAACTTATTATCTAGCTTTATCTAAATTAGCTGTCACTTTAAAGACTCGTGTGCTGTAGCTACGTTCACATTATCAGTCCTTATTCCACGTACTTGCTGCATTTTCAAGCGTGCAGTCATTTAACGTGCTGGATGCATAATTTTTTGTACATTGTCTGTCTGTATTATCTAACGTTAAAGTTATTTTCATTTACTTCTGGTTTGATAACATTACTCATCGGTTTGACTGTCCTAAGCGTGATGTTGACTTCACGTTCTTCTGCAGAACTTCTATCTAGAATCACGTACTACTTCATCAATGACTATCTATCTATCTAACGTACTCATCGAGATTTATTCTATTACTCTAGATCATTTATTTAGTGTCAAGCATTTGTTACTTATTATTCAATTGGCATCTAGTTTACAGAGTTACTATCGTTTTTTTAACGTTCTTGCAGATATCACTGTGACTACATCTCCTATATCTCGTTATTATCTTGTCCGTCTCCTTCTGCCTTTCTGAACGTACTTTCCGTATTTATTCTTCTTCTAGGTCTTTGCATCGCGTTGACTATCACACTTTTCTAAGTTACTCTGGTCGCATGTACTTATCAACGTGTGTGTTGTGTTTTGTGTATTACAGCCATCAGCTTGGCGTGAAGTTTCTATCGTGATAACCGCATGATCCAGAATAGATCTACAAGTCAACCCTCTGGGTTTTGGTTGACATCACATGCAAAGTTATAAACATTATGCTCACCGTAATGGTTCTAGTCCATTGACCTATTGTTTGACGGATGGTATATTAAATCGGTTTTAAATATGAGTACCTGCTGGAGTAAACTATAGAAGTGACAAAGATGGTTGTCTGAGCGGCTCTTTCAAGGGTGCCAGAAGTATTGCATGGGATGCAAAGTTTAGCCGTTGTCTGGCTGCAGTACCGTGACTTGGGTTAAAGATGTGTAATAACTGAAGTCCTCCATCGGGGCTGAAACAGACGAAACAGTGATCGATTATCACGAGCGGTGCATGTGAGTTTCTCGGCCCGTCTGTCGGTCGCAGACTTCATCTCACGCATCTGAACCTTTTGATGAATCTAACAAGTCTTTCTTGGCACTTAAAGTGCGAGAGAACGGAGTCCGCTATTTTAGTCAAAATTATTGTAGCTGTAAAGGCATTTTAAACTTTTAATGCAATTAGTGCGAGTTAAATAGTGCGAAAGAGTTTATCGCCTTTGCAGCTGGTCCTTTGAATATGACGGAGCACTGAGCCGTGAGTTCATTAACTATATGAATTCAGATTTTTATTGTGTTATAAATTGCAGTGGTGACAAGTATTTCTCGGGATTGGCTCTGCTTTGAACGACCGGTCTATGACCTGCTGGTTGACTCTTCCGACCACGTGCAAAGATCACTGCCCTGTCTCCTGACCTGTTTAGAGTGAAAGAATGGACAGTGGGGATGAAGTGTGTGTAGACGTGAAGCAGTCTGTCGCGTGAAGTGTGTTCACTTCTGTAACTGCATGTTGCATCAGTGTGGAACCTTCTCTCCTCATCTACTCTGGAAATTTGTTCCCTCATTCGCCTGCATATAAACTTATAGCTCCTGCGCTTGTGCCACTTGTTACGTTCAGATCTCCCAAGCCTTATTCGCTTTGGACTGAAGGTTTTGTAATAACCTCGGTTTTAAAAATCCTGTGGATGTTTCGTTTAGCTCGACTTTAAAACTTATTTTGAGCACTGTTTTCCTTTGCTACAATAAAGTCCTTCCCTTTAAGTACTTGATTGGGTGAGTTCTAAGCCGTGAGTTTTCCCCCCGGTGAAACACTGATGCGGATGACAAATGTATTAAGCCCAATTTCACTTACCTGATATGGTATAAATGAAGTGTCTTCAATCGGGATGCAACATGAAAACCATGTACGATACAGCGAGCTCAGGTGCCATGTGAGTCTGGGGTCACGGCCGGCATGTTGCTCGGCGTCTCTTTCATTCTGCCCGGACTTAGATATCTAACACGCTGGCCTCAAGTGGAAACGAAAGTCTTTTATTGACCACAAAAATTTGAGCGTCCAGACACGCGCAGCTTTTTCAAGGCATCAAGGCGAACCGACGTATATCATTTATTTGCGATAAATCAATAGGCCGAGTACTATGATGTTTTAGCTTTTGCAACTTGTTATGATCTGCGGTATCTGCAGGTCTTGACGGTTGGACCTCATCACTGTTCCTTCGGTTCTTCCTGTCGCAGCATTTAATGAAAATATTAGGGTTGCAGAGGTTTTTATTTATTTAATTACGGCGTGGAGGACGTTCCTTCTTAACGCGGCGATCGGGTTGCTCTACAGTTAACTCAGGTGGAGTACAGTTGAATATTTCCGGTTTATTGCTGCGAGATCAGAGCTCCTCCGCAGGTTAGAATAACCTTATTGTTTGGACGGAAGGTTTTTAAAATCTGGTTTTAAAAGATACCTGCAGGATGTAAACGTATAAATAGTGACTTTAAAGACTCGGTGTGTGTGAGCACGCCTTTCACAATAAGAGTCCTTAACTGAAGTATTGACGGATGCAGTTTGAAGCCGGTGAGTTCCCCCCCCGCCGGTAACCGTGACGGATGAAGAACCGGTAAAGGCCAAACCGCGTAATAACTGAAGTGCCTCCATCGGGTTCGCCTGACATTCACGAGACGAGACGAGTTCAATCCGAATTGATCTCGAGGGTCACGGCCGGCAGTTTCCTCGGCTCTCTGTCGGTTCTGCGGACTTGATATCTCCGACGCTCTGGCCTGGTTGGATGGAACCCGACCGGTCTTTCTTGACCCACAAAAAAAGTTGGCGAGGACACGCGAGGAACTTTTTTTGTGGGTCAAGAAAAAGATCACCGGCGCCCAACCGCCGACATCATTTATGCAAATGCAATTAGGCCGAGAAACGAGATCGCCGAGAAACGAGATCGCCGAGCGCGGCGGCGCCGGTGGAAATCTATCACGGAGCACTCGGGCTCTATGAGCATTCAATTAAAATATTGAATTTCAGCGGATTTTAATTTAAAGTTAATAAATTAGGCAGTGGAGGACAAGGGTTTTCTTACGGGCCGACGGTTGGCTCCGAGACGCAGCCGGGTGGAGACAGGACCGGGCGGGCGGGGTCAGAGCTCCTCCGCAGAGAACCGACGGCGGGCCGGAGATCCAATGCCCCGTCTCCTGTACCTGCGTGTGTAGACGTGAAGAGTGTGTGTACAAGTGTGTGTAGACATGAAGAGTGTGTGTAGACGTGAAGAGTGTGTCGACGTGAAGTGTGTGTGTAGTGTGTGTTTAGACGTGTAGAGTGTGTGTAGTGTGTGAGTAGCCTTTTTCCCTTCATTACTTTATTTTCGTTCCCTCCTTTTTCCCTTCATTACTTTATTTTCGTTCCCTCCGTTTTCCACTTCGTTACTTCATTTTTCTCCCCGCCTTTTTCCTTTTGCTACTATATTTTCTTTCCCGCCTTTTTTCCTTCATCGCTTTATTTTCTTTCCCGCCTTTTCTCGCTTTATTACTTTATTTTGCCCCGCCTTTTTCCCTTTGCTACTTTATTTTCTTTCCCGCCTTTTTCCCTTTGTTACTTTATTTTTTGGGGGGAATTCTATATTTTCTCTAGATTTTGTTTGTGA
>NC_079404.1:24109622-24114622 GCF_029220125.1 Pseudoliparis swirei
CAACGGGGAACGAGACACAGGTGAACACAATGAGGGCGGGGCCAGCAATCACATGGAAGGAAACAATCAAGACCAGGGCAGCCAATCACAGGGAGACAGACGACACAAGGACTTCAAAATAAGACACAAACTCCAGATCATGACATTTGTTCCCTAAATAAGATTTAAATCTGCTTTCAACACGTGATGTTTAAACAAAATAATGTCTGGTATGTTCTTTGTTTTTATTGTTGTTGCTCTTACTGTTCCCGTTCCTGACAGTAAAATAAAAAATAAAATGAAAATTAAACTGTATTAATACAAATATCCTATAAGGTCAATTTAAATAATGAGATATAAAGTATTGATTATGAGATAAGACGTATTTTTATTGAGATATAAAGTCTTAACAATGAGATAAAAAGTCTTAATAATGAGATATAAAGTATTATTATTGAGATATAAAGTATTACTATTGGGATATAATGTCCGGGGAATCCTCCAGGGAACCCGGAGAACCCCTCGGAGAACCCTCTGGGTTCCCGGGCTTGGACCGGCGCCGGCCGGGAAGAGGTAAGAGATGAAAGGAGATTTACACCGTAACATCGTAACAACGTAACATCGTAACAACGCAACAACGTAACAACGTAACATCGTAAAAACGCAACAACGTAACAACGCAACAACATAACAAGGTAACAACGCAACAACGTAACAACGTAACAACGCAACAACGTAACAAGGTAACAACGTAACAACGTAACAACGTAACAAGGTAACAACGTAACAACGCAACAACGTAACAAGGTAACAACGTAACAACGCAACAACATAACAAGGTAACAACGCAACAACGTAACAACGTAACAAGGTAACAACGTAACAACGTAACAACGCAACAGCGTAACAACATAACAACGTAACAACATAACAACGTAACAAGGTAACAACGTAACAACATAACAAAGTAACAACGTAACAAGGTAACAACGTAACAACATAACAACGTAACAACGCAACAACGTAACAACGTAACAGCATAACAACGTAACAACGCAACAACGTAACAACATAACAATGGCACAACGTAACAGCATAACAATGTAACAACATAACAACGGAACAATGCAACAACGTAACAACATAACAATGTAACAACGTAACAACATAACAGCATAACAACGTAACAACATAACAACGTAACAGCATAACAACGTAACAACGTAACAGCATAACAACATAACAATGCAACAACGTAACAACATAACAATGTAACAATGTAACAACGTAACAACATAACAATGTCACAACATAACAGCATAACAACGTAACAGCATAACACCGTAACAATGTAACAACGCAACAATGTAACAACGCAACAACGTAACAACGCAACAACGTAACAACGCAACAACATAACAGCATAACAATGAAACAATGTAACAACATAACAACGTAACAGCGTAACAACGCAACAACGTAACAACATAACAACGTAACAGCATAACAACGTAACAGCATAACAACGTAACACCGAAGCAACGTAACAGCATAACAACGTAACAACGCAACAACATAACAACGTAACAACGTAACAACATAACAACGCAACAACATAACAACGTAACAACGTAACAACATAACAACGTAACAGCATAACAACGTAACAGCATAACAATGTAACACCGCAGCAACGTAACAGCATAACAACGTAACAACGCAACAACATAACAGCATAACAACGTAACAACGTAACAACATAACAACATAACAACATAACAACGCAACAACGTAACAACATAACAGCGTAACAACATAACAACGCAACAACGTAACAACAGAACAACGTAACACTGTAACATTGTAACAACGTAACACTGTAACATTGTAACACTGTAACACTGCACCGTGGCATCGCTTGTCTCCTGATGATAACTATTAGCAGTGCTCATATAGACTCCTCCTCCTCTGCGGTCCTAAAGCTCCGCCTCCAGTTCGTCTCACGAGGTCTCGAGTCTCATGGCGTCCCGAGGCGCCGCGTGGCTTTGAGGCGCCGCGTGGCTTTGAGGCGCCGCGTGGCTTTGAGGCGCCGCATGGCTTTGAGGCGCGTGAGGACTGCAACTCTTCTTCTCTTTTTTTGACTCTAATTATTTACTGCTCACAATCAACTAGCCGGTCACCTCGTACACACACACTACACACACACCTCGTACACACACACTACACACACACCTCATACACACACTACACACACACCTTGTACACACACACCTCGTACACACACACCTCATACACACACACCTCATACACACACACCTCGTACACACACACTGGTGGAGTTCAGCGGCCATCATGGCTGACAATTAAATTGGTCTGTCACTGAGGGACCTCCATTAATCTCAACTTGTCATTCTTGTTTATACTGGTTATAGTGTGTGTGTGTGTGTGTGTGTGTGTGTGTGTGTGTGTAGAGAAGGTCACATCAGCTCCATGATGTTGGGTGTGTGTATATTAATGTCTCGTGTGCATGCATATGTGTGTGTGTGTGTGTGTGTGTGTGTGTATATATGTGGCATGTGTGTGTGAGTGTGTGTGTGTAGAGGAGGTCACATCAGCTCCATGATGTGAGAGAAGTTGTGTGTGTATATATATGTCTTGTGTGTGTGTGTATATATATGTGTCATGTGTGAGTGTGTGAGTATGTGTGTGTATATATATGTGTCATATGCATGCGTGTGTGTTTATTGTGATGGAAGTGTGTATTCTCTGTGTGTGCATGTGAAGACGTGTGGAATGTGATCTCTTTTACTCGTAACCGACGTGGCGGCCGTCGCCTTGCGGCTCCTCGAGCGTTTTCGGTCCGACAGAAAAGCTTCTTGTGTGGCGGCGTTGGGTTTCCCCTCACACACACACACACACACACACACAGACACACACACACACACACACACACACACACACACACACACACACACACACACACACACACACACACACACACACATAGACACACACACACACACACACACACACACACACACACACACACACACACATAGACACACACACACACACACACACACACACACACACACATTTCACACACACACACACACACACACACACACACACACACACACACACACACACACACACACACACACAGACACACACACACACACACACACACACTAGACACACACACAGACACACACACACACACACACATAGACACACACACACATAGACACACACACACACACACAGACACACACACACAGACACACACACTCACACACAGACACACACACTCACACACAGACACACACAGACACACTCACACACAGAAACACACAGACACACAGACACACACACACACACACACAGACACACAGACGCACTCACACACAGACACACACACACACAGACACACACACACACACTGGTGGGAAACAAAAGTTTAGAGGCGCACATACACACTCTTGTGCTGCTGACCTTTCACCCTCTTCACTGTCTTCTGACCCCAACGCTGTGACCCCGCCCCCCTCAGCCCAGGAGGGTGGGCTCTCCCTGCCCCCCCCCCCCTCATTGTTTCTGGGTGAGTGTGTCTGACTGGACGAGAACAAAGGAGCGTGTGGGCGCCGCGGACGCTTTGCATATGAATGTTGACACCTATTTGGTCTATGAAGGGTCAACAGTGATATGATGAGTGTGTGTGTGTCTCTCTCTGTGTGTGTGTGTGTCTCTGTGTGTGTGTGTGTGTGTGTGTATTTGTAATGAGAGTTGGTGGGTGAACCTTATGGCCTCTTTAATTCACATGGAGGTGGTTCAAATGTGTTTATTTCAGTTTATATTTAATACTAATGCAGAAATAATATATAATATATGTATAATATATATATTATATGTATAATATATTATATATTATATGTATAATATATATATTATATATATAATATAAATATTTTATATATATACACGACCGTTCAAAAGTTTGGGATCACTTAGAAATGTCCTTATTTTTCAAAGAAAAGCATTGTTTTTTTCAATGAAGATAACATTAAATCAATCAGAAATACACTCTCTACATTGTTAATGTGGTAAATGACTATTCTAGGTGGAAATGTCTGGTTTCTAATGAAATATCTCCAGAGGTGTATAGAGGCCCATTTCCATCAACTATCACTCCAGTGTTCTAATGGTACATTGTGTTTGCTAATCGCCTTAGAAGACTAATATCTGATTAGAAAACCCTTGTGCAATTATGTTAGCACAGCTGAAAACTGTTTTGCTGATGAGAGAAGCTATAAAACTGGCCTTCCTTTGAGCTAGTTGATTATCTGGAGCATCACATTTGTGGGTTCGATAACTCTCAAAATGGCCAGAAAAAAAGAACTTTCATGTGAAATTCGCCAGTCTATTCTTGTTCTTAGAAATGAAGGCTATTCCATGCGAGAAATTGCAAAGAAACTGAAAATTTCCTACAGCGGTGTGTACTACTCCCTTCAGAGAACAGCACAAACGGGCTCTAACCAGAGCAGAAAGAGAAGTGGGAGGCCCGGTGCACAACTCAGCAAGAAGACAAGTACATTAGAGTCTCTAGTTTGAGAAATAGTCGCCTCACAGGTCCTCAACTGGCAGCTTCTTTAAATGGTACGCGCAAGACGCCAGTGTCACCATCAACAGTGAAGAGGCGTCTCCGGGATGCTGGCATTCTAGGCAGAGTGGCAAAGAAAAGCCATATCTGAGACTGGCCAATGAAAAGAAAAGATTGGTATGGGCAAAAGAACACAGGCATTGGACAGAGGAAGATTGGAAAAAGGTGTTCTGGACAGATGAATCCAAGTTTGAGGTGTTTGGATCACACAGAAGAACATTTGTGAGACGCAGAACAGGTGAAAAGATGCTGGAAGAGTGCCTGACACCATCTGTCAAGCATGGTGGAGGTCATGTGATGGTCTGGGGCTGCTTTGGTGCTGGTAAAGTGGGAGATTTGTACCAGGTAAAAGGGATTTTAAATA
>NC_079404.1:24119622-24134622 GCF_029220125.1 Pseudoliparis swirei
CTCCTCTTCACCTCCTCGTCTCCTCTTCACCTCCTCGCCTCCTCCCTGTGTTCTCCTCCTGCTGATTGGCCGATCAGACACCAGGTGAGAGTTGAATCTCCGTCTCTCCTCATCAGGCCGTGTTATTGTTTTGCTCATAAATGCAAAAAAAAATTATTCGGCATTAATAAAACACAAACTGGGATGAGCGGCTGCACGGCGTTGCCGCGGTAACTGGAACGCGAGTTTGATTCCCGAGGCCTGAAGAACATTTTGGAAACGCAACCGATATTTAAATGATGGAAGTCAGCAGCAAACGGTGTGTGTGTCGGCCCCTCACGCTAAGACCAGGGATTAGTGTGTGTGTGTGTGTGTGTGTGTGTGTTAAGTGGCCCAGTGATGTCATCGGTCCTGGTGTTTTCACACGGGAACCCGATCGCTCTGAACTGTCCAAGGAGAGCAATCTTCGCCTCAAGCCGACTCGACACGATGGAGATAATTGTAGCTTTGAGTCTGCGGTGGATCAGAGACCCCCCCCCCCCCCCCCTCTAGGATTTAGGACAATTTGATGACGCGTTAATTCCTGCGAAAACATTTACGGCCTCACAGATCACAGATGGAATGATGTAGATGTCACCCCCGCCCTCCTCCTCCTCCTCCACCCGAAGTTTAGCTTTAGTTTAGATGTCGACGGTTGCCATGGCGGCGCGTATGAAACGTGGTCATGTTGAGTCGCATCATGAGAAGATGGTGTGTGTGGTTTTGTGTGTAAAGACGTATGTGTACGGGAGATTTATGTTTTAACTTATACTTATTAGTGAAAAGTGTTAGAGCTCACAGGCTGTGTGTGTGTGTGTGTGTGTGTGCGTGTGCGTGTGTCGCACATGTTCACACCAGGCAGCTGACTGCTGTCGTGCTGCAGTTTACCGTGTGCACGGTACTTTTCAGTATTTATTTAATGTATTTAATGTATTTATTTAATTTTTGGGGTTATTTCTAAAATTTAAAATGTGAATTTAAAATGTGTATATATTTTATTTATAAATATATAGATTTTTAAATAAACATTTATACATATATATCAAAAATATGTATATTTTTTATTTTCTCATTGGGCCTTATTCTAAATTAGCATTTTCAGAATAAGAGAATACATTTCTTTTATTCAGGTTTCCGGAGTTTTCTTTAAAAGATATTTCCAGAGGTCATGCGTCTCCTGATCGACCTTCTGAAGGTGGTTCTGAAGGCCCACCCCCCCTACACCCCCCTCCTCCACAGTTTGGTTAAAGGAAGAATGAGCAGCTGCATGTAAACAGGAACATTAGTGCAATATTTATTTTCACCATGTAAACAGCTGAGTGGAAATATGAAGGTCATAAAGCATCATGTGTCACTATAGTGCTCTACTGTGTGTGTGTGTGTGAGCATGCATGATCTTTATTACCACCCCGCTGTTAGCTGTGAATACGTGGCATTATTATTATTATTATTATTATAATGTTGTTAATATAATAATAATAATAATAATAATTATTATTTTTATTATTATATTGTTATTATTATTATTATATTATTGTTATTATAACTATTATGATGATGTATTGCAGCTCCTGGTTTCTGTCCGTGTGGCGTTCAGGTTACGGCTCCAGGCTCCAGGGTCGAGCTGTGTATATTTACAGTCTCATGACCTGAGGATGACACCCGCTGGGCTGCACGCACACGCACACACACACACACACACACACACACACACACACACACACACACACACACACACACACACACACACACACACATAGACTCAAACACACTTCTAAGATTCAACACAAGTGTAACAACCTGCAGCCACATGTTGCGCTTCTCTACAAAGAGAGACACAAAGAGACACAAAGAGACACAAAGTGACACAAAGAGACACAAAGAGATACAAAGAGACACAAAGAGACACAAAGAGATACAAAGTGACACAAAGAGATACAAAGAGACACAAAGAGATACAAAGAGACACAAAGTGACACAAAGAGACACAAAGTGACACAAAGAGACACAGAGAGACACAAAGAGACACAGAGAGACACAAAGAGACACAAAGAGATACAAAGTGACACAAAGAGACACAAAGAGACACACAGAGACACACAGAGACACAAAGAGACACAAAGAGACACAAAGAGACACAAAGAGATACAAAGAGACACAAAGAGACACAAAGAGATACAAAGAGACATAAAGAGATACAAAGTGACACAAAGAGACACACAGAGACACAAAGAGATACAAAGAGACACAAAGAGACACAAAGAGACACAAAGAGACATAAAGAGATACAAAGTGACACAAAGAGACACAAAGAGACACAAAGAGACATAAAGAGATACAAAGTGACACAAAGAGACACACAGAGACACAAAGAGACACAAAGAGATACAAAGTGACACAAAGAGACACAAAGAGATACAAAGAGACACAAAGAGACACACAGAGACACAAAGAGACACAAAGTGACACAAAGAGACACAAAGAGATACAAAGAGACACACAGAGACACAAAGTGACACAAAGAGACACAAAGAGATACAAAGAGACACACAGAGACACAAAGTGACACAAAGAGACACAAAGAGACACAAAGAGACACAAAGAGACACACAGAGACACAAAGTGACACAAAGAGACACACAGAGACACAAAGTGACACAAAGAGACACAAAGAGATACAAAGAGACACAAAGAGACACAAAGAGATACAAAGAGACACACAGAGACACAAAGTGACACAAAGAGACACAAAGAGATACAAAGAGACACACAGAGACACAAAGTGACACAAAGAGACACAAAGTGACACAAAGAGACACAAAGAGATACAAAGTGACACAAAGAGACACAAAGAGACACAAAGAGACACAAAGTGACACAAAGAGACACAAAGAGACACAAAGAGATACAAAGAGACACAAAGTGACACAAAGAGACACACAGAGACACACAGTGACACAAAGAAACACACAGAGACACAAAGAGACACACAGAGACACAAAGTGACACAAAGAGATACAAAGAGACACAAAGAGACACACAGAGACACAAAGAGACACAAAGAGACACAAAGTGACACAGAGAGACACAGAGAGACACAGAGACACAAAGAGACACACAGAGACACAAAGAGACACAAATAGACACACAATTACTTCATGACCAGAACTACAAAGAGGGAAAACACAAGTACAAGACTCAAAGACTCAACGACTCACATGAGTCACAACTTCATTATTGTAATGATTCAAATATCAAATCTCAGAAAGACAACGACAGTCAAATGTTTCCAACATGTTGAACTATCCCTTTAACTATCTTCTGTTTCTTCTCTTTCTCTCCCCCTCTCTCTCTCTGTGTGTTTGGAGATTCCAGCGATCTGATTGGCCGGCACCGAGCGGTTATAAACGCTCCGAGAAGGGGTCGCTGTGTTTTACGAGCCATTAAAGTTGTATTCGTCCCTGCACCGAGGCAGCCTTCGGCCACGGGGTCACCCCCCTCCCCCCCCCCCCCCCCGACGTAATGGACTGTTTATTGTCTGATGTTCTGACTCCATCGCTCGCCTCCCTCAGCCTCTGCTCAGCTGTGCTCCTCCGCTGAGTCGGGTTCTGGGACTTTTTGTGCGTCCCAAAAAGCATTTGTGGTTATTATCAGTTGTGTATTCTTTCCCGTGCTCCGTGAGTCCAAACTACAAACTACAAACCACAAACTACGAACTACAAACCACAAACTACAAACCACAAACCACAAACTACAAACTACAAACTACGCCGGCCGGCTGGATTACGCAATCCTTTGAAAAAATGAAACAAATATTTATGACCACATGAGCTCCGAGGCCTGAGGGGGGGGGGGGGGGTCAATCCCAAGAAGAAGAAGAAGAAGAAGAAGAAGAAGAAGAAGAAGAAGAAGAAGAAGAAGAAGAAGGGATAGAGAGATTTTGGTTCAAGTTTTGCAGATGCAGAAGTGTTTGTGTTCCCTCTATTCATCAAGAAGTGGACTTTTCCCGGATGGTACCTGAAGGCAACACGCCCCCCCCCCACAGTTCATCACCCGGCAGCCGGAGAGGCGCTCTGGCCGAGGGGGGGGTGGGGACGGAGTGATGGAGGAGGGAGAGCGAGAGGGAGAGGGAGAGAGAGCGAGAGAGAGTTGGCATGTTGTGTTACAGCTGACCCGATCCTCAACTTTGTCCTCTGACCCCGACGCAGATCTGTCATGAGACGCTGCTGCTTAACACAAAATGGAGCCCGGTTCAAGAGTCAGGGAGCGAGCGAGAGAGAGAGAGAGAGAGAGAGAGGGAGAGAGAGAGGTGCTGGTGGGAGGTGTGGGGGGCGAACGAGACAGCGCTGCACTGCACACAGAGGACTCATTTATCCTCCCTCTCTCTCCACTGCGGGGCTTTCTTCCTTTCTTTTGTTTTCACTGCACAGAAACTGTTGCCCTTCCTCCCTCTCCCCCCCCCCCCTCCCTCTCCCTCCTCACCCTCGTCTGGTTGCTTTTTGGACAACAGCATCAGCGCCACCATCGCCGCCGCCACAGGTACGGACTCATGGCCGCGAGGACCAGCGGGGGGGGGGGGGGGGGGTCTAATGAGTCGCGGCCTCGTCAATTTATGCAAATGATATGCACACGACAACAAAAAAAGAACCCGTCGGGGAGGAGAGCGCCGGAGGAAGATGAGGGCTCAGGTCAGAAGAATGACAACAAAACACCTCCTCCTCCCTCCTCCTCCTCCTCCTCCTCCTCCTCCTCACCCTCCTCCTGCTTCTCCTCCTCCTCCCCCTCCTCCTCTCCCTCCCCCTTCTCCTCCTCCCCCTCCTCCTCCTTCTCCTCCTCCTCCTTCTCCTCCTCTCTTTCCGTTTGCTCCATCCTGCAGAGGAGAGAGGATGATGAAAAGCGGCGGAGCCTCAGCGTGACAGTTTGTTGTGATGCCGTTGGTGTTTTTATAGTTTCCTGTCTGCTGTTGCTAGGTAGATTATTTTTCTTTCTCTCTTCTTAATATTCTTCTTGGTGATTTCACAAACGCTGACATGCTAAATTATCCAGAGATTAAAACATCTGTGTTTTACATCCAGACTTTTAAATTGTCGTAAAAAATAATCACCCTAAAAAAAATAAAAGAAGTAGCTGGCATTACTTTAATTATGCTTATCCTTCAATTAAGTCTTTTTATTTTCTGTTAATTTGACAGTAACTTTGGACATTTAAAGCCCGACGTGTCTGTTTATTCATGGAGAACGTAAAAGGCCCAGATGGAAGTGGAACGACCGGCTTTACTTCTGTCATAAAAAAATGCATCCGTCAACAAATTAAATACACGGATGTATTTTTATTAGTATTTACACACACGTGCGTTTCAACGTGGACTATTTATTTATTTTTATATTTTTTAAGCTGCTCTGTTAATATTCTCCTGCACTTATAAATATATGACGTGCTTCCTTTTTTATTTTATTTCTTAATTTGATTAATGAAATACAATAATTTATTTTATTGGGAATGAACAGTTTTTACAAGCAATCAAAAAAAGAATAATAAAATAACACATTTCAACTCCAGTTAATTTGTTTTATGTTTTATTTATATTTATTTTTTGCTCCAATTTATATTGACTTCATAATTATTATCTTTTATTAGTTTTGTTATCTTCTGTCTTTATTGTACGTCTTTGTGCTTTTTAAATAAATATTACTCCCGTTGCAAACATTTAAATACAAGTAAAAATAAAAATACGTTTCTAGTTATTTTGCTGCTGAATCTGAAATAATAATTAAACCTCTCAGAATTATTATATTATTTTAAACGTTATTATTAATTAAACAAACCAATCGGCCGCGGCTCGCGCGCGCTCCCGCTCGCAGGAATCATGCACCGAGAACACGGCCTCTCCGATCACACGCGCGCGTGCACGCGCATACAAAGGGAAGTAAGAAAACGAAAGAAGGAAGACGCGTTGACTGGAGGTCCTTAAACGCACCGCAATTCAGCCGCAAACGGAAGGAAAAAACCGCTTTTCTCTTTTTCTTTCTTCTCCGAGACGGAAAGAGAGAAAGAAAGAGAGAGAGAAAGAAAACGAGAGTGGCACCTGATGATGTCGACTTTGACACGTGTTAATTGCTGCTCAGCTCTCCTCATTAGGGACTCTCAAATGATTTCAGCGCTGCAGGCCGCGCGGCTCGATGACGGGTAGCGGCGCGGGACAAACTTCAGCGGGTTGTTGAGCCGCGATTAAAAACGACGTAAATAAAACCATTAAAAAGTGATGGAATTAATACAAATAATGTGAATGCATTTAATTCAGTGAAATATGTAAAATGTGTTTTTTTATATTATTTTATTTTTATAAATAAAATGAATCTTTGACACACGTTAGTTCTTTTCATGAATCAAATGCATAAGATTAATATTCATTTATAATGTATCAATATTCCAGAGAGGAAAATATATACATATATATATATACATGCATATATTTTTATTTATATACATATATATATTTATTTAGAAATATATCTACTGTATATATATCTATATATATAGATATATACATATATCTATATATATAGATATGTGTATGTATATATATATGTATATCCATATATATATCCATATCTATATCCATATATATGTATATATATATATGTATATATCTCTCTCTCTGGAATATTGATACATATATATATATTTATAAATATGTATATATATATATTTATAACTATATATATATTTATAAAAAAATAAATATATATACATATTTATATTGCATTTTGAGCGTCGTCGTCTCTGATAATCAAAGATTTACTGTGACGTGGCTCGACTGTTAAATCAATAACGTGCTCACGATCAATATGTTCTCAGATAAAAAGAAAAATGGTGTCATCAGCACCGTCTGACAAAACGGCTCGCGGTTAAAAACTCTCCATCAAAATAGATTCACACACTAAAGTCCATTTACCCTGGTGTGTGTGTGTGTGTGTGTGTGGTACCTGTTGGGGTGTGTTACAGCCGTTGTTGGGGTCGCCCACTTGTTTATGACACCCGTGATGGCGGTGGGTGATTGTTACCGTTGAGATTACCTGTCAAGGGGAGCCGGGCGGCGAGCTCGGGGGAGGCGTCGCTCCCTTGACGAGGGGTGACAGGGGGGTGGGGGGGGGAGTGGGGTAGTGAGATTGGGGGTGGGGTGTGGGGGGGGGGGGGGGGGTGTGGAGGCCTTGATGACTTGTCCGCTGATAATCAGCCTCCTCGGCCTGTGGGATAATTCAGCTGTCACCGCCACCCAGCAGCGCCCGGCATCAACCGCCCGGCCCCCAGCTGGCGGCGCTCATTTGGGCCGAGGAGGAGGAGGAGGTGGAGGAGGAGGAGGTGGAGGAGGAGGTGGTGAGGGGGGGGGGGCCGAGACGGTGTGTCTCCATCTCTGCGCAGTAAATTAAAGCCGTCGTGGAGCAGAGGAGAGAGAGAACACATTCTGGGCAGCCGGCTCTCAAAATGTCAGATTCTCCTCCAAACTTCTCCCCATGACGTCGGCCCGGTCGGCCTTTAGGAACCCGAGCCTCCTCCTCCTCCTCCTCCTCCTCCTCCTCCTCCAGTCTCGGACATCTTCAACCTTTAAAGCACGTTGACGTGTTCCCTCTGAAGAACACATCCATCCACAGTGGGAGAGTTATGGTTCACAAACACTCACCAGGATGTCCTCCCCATACTGAGCCCTGATTGGCTGACGAGAGGCAGCAGGCAAACCTCTCTGCAACAGGATGGCATATATATATATATATTTTTTATATATATATTTATATATATATATATATATTTATATATATATTTTTTAATATATATAGTTATACAGTATATATATATATTTATATATATTTTTTATATATATGTATATATATATATTTCTTGAATATATTTATATACAGGACTGTCTCAGAAAATTAGAATATTGTGATGAAGTTCTTTATTTTCTGCAATGCAATTAAAAAAACAAAAATGTCATGCATTCTGGATTCATTACAAATCAACTGAAATATTGCAAGCCTTTTATTCTTTTAATATTGCTGATTATGGCTTACAGCTTAAGAAATCTCTAAAATCCTATCTCATAAAATTTTAATATTTCCTCAGACCAAGTAAAAAAAAGATTTATAACAGCTGAGTGTTTGTCAAGGCTCAGGAAACCCATGCAGGTGTTTCGAGTTAATTAGACAATTCAAGTGATTTGTTTAATACCCTACTAGTATACTTTTTCATGATATTCTAATATTTAGAGATAGGATATTTGAGTTTTCTTAAGCTGTAAGCCATAATCAGCAATAAATCAGAATAAAAGGCTTGCAATATTTCAGTTGATTTGTAATGAATCCAGAATGCATGACATTTTTGTTTTTTTAATTGCATTGCAGAAAATAAAGAACTTCATCACAATATTCTAATTTTCTGAGACAGTCCTGTATATAAATATGGATAAGCATATTTTTATAAATATATATATATATTTATAAATATACATATGTACTTATGTAGTCGGGGGGTGGCTTTTTCTTTTTCTCGCCTCTCTTCCCTCATGTTATGCTGTCATCTTTCATCCACCCTTTCCAAGATGGCGCCGCGGACGGCGCCTCGGTGTCTTGGTCGCGAATCTTGCACCTTCCGCCAAAAAAAGTTCCTCGTTTGTTTATGAAAACATTCTTGGCAATAAACCTGTTTCTGATTCTGATTTCTGATTTCTGATATATATATTCTATACATATTTTTTTTTAAATATACGTTGATATATATATATATATATTTATAAATATCTATATCTATATATATATATTTATAAATTTAAATATATTCAATATATATTTAAATATTTTTTTATATATACACACATTTAATGCACACATGCAAAAAAAGTATATATAGGTGTGTATATTTATTTCCTCATGTGTTCCTCATGTGTTCCTCATGTGTTCCTCGGATGTTCCTCATGCGTTCCTCGTGTGTTCCTCAGATGTTCCTCATGTGTTCCTCATGCATTCCTCATGTGTTCCTCAGATGTTCCTCAGATGTTCCTCATGTGTTCCTCATGTGTTCCTCATGTGTTCCTCATGTGTTCCTCAGATGTTCCTCCGATGTTCCTCATGTGTTCCTCATGTGTTCCTCATGTGTTCCGCATGTGTTCCTCATGTGTTCCTCATGTGTTCCTCAGATGTTCCTCAGATGTTCCTCATTTAGTTATCAAGCTCCTCTTTTATGGAACCAGCTTCCAATTTCAGTCCGGGAGGCAGACACAGTCACCTCGTTTAAGAGTAGACTTAAGACCTTCCTCTTTGACAGAGCTTATAGTTAGGGCTGAATCAGGTTTGCCCTGGTCCAGCCCCTTGATGCTGCTATAGGCTTATAGCTGCCGGGGACGTTTTAGGATGCACTGAGTACCTATCTCCTCTTTTTCTCTCAAGGGGATGAATTTTCATCTCTCAATCACACGTTACTAACTCTGCTTTCTCCCGAGTCCTTTGACTTCACGTCTCATGGACCCTATGAGAGCGGCATCTATCTGCCTGATGGATCGTCTGGGTCAAAATTCCTGCTCATGACTACGCCACTGTCCTGTTGAGACTCCGCCCACTGTTGAGACTCCGCACCTCCTCCCCACCGCCATCTGCCTGATGGATCGTGGAGGTCTCCATCGTGGAATATGCCTACTATGAACTATTCATACTCTGTCATATTCATTGAATGTATTTAAACTCTAAATCTGTCCTTCTGTACATTACATATATTGCATCTGTCCATCCTGGATCCTGGATCCTCCTCTGTTGCTCTCCTCCAGGTTTCTTCTTTTTCCCCTGAGGTTATTTGGGAGTTTCCTGGTCCGATGTGAGGTTTTGGGGCAGGGATGTCTATGTGTACAGATTGTAAAGCACTCCGAGACTAATTTGTAATTTGTGAAATTGGGCTATACAAATAAACTGAATTGAATTGAATTGAATGTGTTCCTCATGCGTTCCTCATGTGTTCCTCAGATGTTCCTCATGTGTTCCTCATGTATTCCTCATGTGTTCCTCATGTGTTCCTCATGTGTTCCTCAGATGTTCCTCATGTGTTCCTCATGTATTCCTCATGTGTTCCTCATGTGTTCCTCATGTGTTACTCATGTGTTCCTCATGCGTTCCTCATGTGTTCCTCAGATGTTCCTCATGTGTTCCTCATGTATTCCTCATGTGTTCCTCATGTGTTCCTCATGTGTTACTCATGTGTTCCTCATGTGTTCCTCAGATGTTCCTCATGTGTTCCTCATGTGTTCCTCAGATGTTCCTCATGTGTTCCTCAGATGTTCCTCATGTGTTCTGCATGTGTTCCTCATGTGTTCCGCATGTGTTCCTCATGTGTTCCTCATATGTTCCTCATGTGTTCCTCATGTGTTCCTCAGATGTTCCTCAGATGTTCCTCATGTGTTCCTCATGTGTTCCTCAGATGTTCCTCATGTGTTCCTAATGTGTTCCTCAGATGTTCCTCATGTGTTCCGCATGTGTTCCTCATGTGTTCCTCATGTGTTCCTCAGATGTTCCTCAGATGTTCCTCATGTATTCCTCAGATGTTCCTCATGTGTTCCTCATGTGTTCCTCATGTGTTCCTCAGATGTTCCTCATGTGTTCCTCATGTGTTCCTCATGTGTTCCTCAGATGTTCCTCAGATGTTCCTCGTGTGTTCCTCAGATGTTCCTCATGTGTTCCTCAGATGTTCCTCATGTGTTCCTCATGTGTTCCTCATGTGTTCCTCATGTGTTCCTCAGATGTTCCTCATGTGTTCCTCATGTGTTCCTCGGATGTTCCTCATGTGTTCCTCATGTGTTCCTCATGTGTTCCTCAGATGTTCCTCATGTGTTCCTCATGTGTTCCTCATGTGTTCCTCAGATGTTCCTCATGTGTTCCTCATGTGTTCCTCATGTGTTCCTCGGATGTTCCTCATGTGTTCCTCAGAGTAATATTTCACGGAGCGTTTCTGCACATTTTGACTCAACTTTAATCTGCTTTTTTCTTGTTTGCTTAGGTTTTTCTTTCCGAAAAGTCATCCTTTTTGGGCTGTCTCCTCTTCCTCCTCCTCCTCCTCACAGTGAGGGGGTGAGATGGTGATCTCCTGGATACAGAGCAGAATCTCATCCCTCATTCAGACGGCAGTGCGTTCATCACCCGGTTCAGAGGGTCGTAAACAACGCCGCTCATTACCGGCCCAGATGCAGCACGATTGTTGATTAAAGGGCTCTGACGCACACACACACACACACACACACACACACACACACACAGATGTGGGGGAGGGGCCACCTGAACCGGCTGCAGGACGTTAACGGGCAGCAGTGATTGATATTTTGCCGCGGAGGCTTTTTAATGGTATTGTTATTCCTCCGAGTTACAGAGACGGAGAGATGATAATGAATAGAAATCATCCTGATTATTTGTGGGGGTGGAGGAGGAGGAGGAGGAGATGGAGGAGGAGGAGGGGGAGATGGAGTAGATGGAGGAGGAGGAGAAGGAGGAGATGCAGGAGATTCATATCTCACGTGAAGCTAAAAGTTTATAGTCAATAAACAATTGTCTTGTGTGATATAATTTCCTTTTCAGAGGGTTCTGACTGTATATATATATAATTATATATATAAATAAATATGTTATATAGGTATATATAAATGTATATATAATATTTATATATACATATATAATTATATATATAAATATATAAATATATATATAAATATATATAAATATATATATTTCAAATTATTAGTATTGATTGCTCCGTATAATATGCAAATGATTCGTCCCTCAAAGATATTAAATAAAGATATTTGCATTTATTATTTAAGACAATTTGGAGCAACAGAATTTTATTTGTACACAATGAGAGGTTCAAACTTTCATTGTGTAATTAATCTAACATGCTGTATGTAAACTGGAGGATTTTAATTTATTTTTTCCCCGTGCGTTATCTTTTAAAATGTTTCACAAATAAAGGTGATTTCTCACGCAATTCAAACATTTTACAAATGTCTTTTTTGCATTTTTTCTGCATTCATTTCTTACATTTTCCTGCATTTATTCAGCGTATTTTCTGATTTATCAATGTATTCTTTCTACATTTTTCTGCAATATTTATGAATTCTTTCTGCATTCTTTCAGGATTTTCTGAATTTTTCTTGCATTCTTTCATTTCTTTCCATGCATTTTTTCAGCGTATTTTTTTGCAATTTATCTGCAAAAAAAAAAAAATCTGTATTTGTTTTACATTTTTCCTGCATTTTTTTCCTGCATTCATGTCAGATTATTATCACCTTGAAGAGAACTGGCCACAGAGCCTCCTCTTCCTCCTCTTCCTCCTCCTCCTCTTTAATGTTCCTCTGCTGTGAGATTGATTCGTCGTGTTTCTTGAGAGCCGAGTGGACGTCGCCCAAAATGCGTCTCTTCATGGGAGAGGCCAGCTTGTCCAAAGCAGGCGAGTTTATTACACACTCCTCTGGCACCTGCTGCACGAGGACGGCCTGCCAGGACACACACACACACACACACACACACACACACACACACACACACACACACACACACACACACACACACACACACACACACACACACACACACAGCCGCTCTCCAGCCAAAACGATGGACCATTATCTTCAATAACATTAGCAGGACTCTTCAGGGGGGAACGAGATGCAGACGATCACATTTGGTTTAAAACTCTCACATTACACACCTGCAGATGTTCACTTGATGAAATAATGATGCATACAGAAGGAGCCAAATGACTCGCGCAGGCATCGACGTTTATCCAACCGTTGTCTTGGTGATCGTGACTCACCGCTGGTTCCTGCTCTCTATTTATTTATTTCATTTATTCAATTTTCCTTTCCGCCGTCGAGCTCCATCATTCACCGCTGAGTCTGGGAAACATTTTCCTTTGTCTTGAAGGAACTATATTTATAAACTATAATATATATTTTTATTAAAATATATTAAAATATTTAAATAAAAATGTATATATATACTTTTATATTATTACATTTTATTTATATAGAAATATATATATATATACTTTTGTGATATAAAATATATATTTAATTCTTCACATTTAATTTTATATCATTTAATTTAATTTAATTCTTTATAGATATATAAATGCATATTTAAATATATATTTTATTTTATTTATTATTTAATGTATTTATAGATACAAATATATATATATATATTTATAGAAATATACAAATATTTGTGTCTTTTATTCGTATGTACAAATATATATATATATATATATACATATATAATAGATATAATTATTATATATAAAAAAATTGTTTCCTTTCGATGTGCTGCTCTTTTTCCTCCTCTTCATCCAACGAGACCTTCGTCCTCCTCCTCGTCCTCCTCGTCCTCCTCGTCTTCCACCACCTTCATGTTGTGCATCCTCCACTGCCACCTTCTCTCCTTGCTTTCTCCCTTTTCCTCTCCTAGGGTGTCATGGTGTGATGCCTTGCCCCCCCCCCCCCCACCCCACCCTTCCACTCTCTCAGTAATCAGGGCCAGATGGAGGCAGAGAGATGGAGTGATGGAGGGAGGATTGGGTTCGGCCCTCGCGGTGTCTCAGGACGTGGGGAGCTGTCAGGCCTGCAGGGGGAGAGGAATTCTACGGCAATAAAAGAGGGATTTATCACCACTCTACCACCGAGAGAGAGAGAGAGAGAGAGAGAGGGGACGGAGAGATCAGGGAAGTCAAGACGGAGGAGAAAAGGGGGTTTTCGACATGGGAGAGAGGGAAGAATAGAGACCCGGGGAGAGAGAGGAGAGATGGAGGACGCTCCATCATCGTAAAGCTGCAGACGGACGAGGGCGGCGGAGGGAAGGAGCGCGCGGGCCGAGAGGGGGAGGAGGGGGGGGGGTAGAAATTGAGACGGCCAGTTGTGTGCGATGACACCCAACGGCTCATCTGCTCACAATCTACAGCGGCCTGGCGTCCCCCCTCCCCCCCCCCCCCACGTCCCGCCATCTGTGGGTGAGCGTCCGTCTGTCCCGCCCCCCCCCCCCCCCCCCCAATGAACCTGCTGAAACGAGTGTGATTGGAAGCAGAGCGAGCCGCAGGAATGTGACGGCGGTAAATTCACTTTAGTGCGTGGAGGTGTGTAGAGGGGCATGGTGAGTGCATGTGTGTGTGTGGGCTGTGTGTGTGTGTAGGGGGGGGGCGGTGTGTGTGTGTGTTTATTATTTCTAAACATAGTGGTGGTCGGGAGGAGTACCGACGTGTTCGGACACGTCAGAAAATGATTCTGTAGCTTTTCACAATAAAGTCCTAAAAAAAGGAAAAAACATTCATGTTCTCCAGGTTCAACATTCAGAACATCATCTTCACACAAGGAGCTCATCTAGACTTTATAACTTACACATGTTAAAGCTGCACTCTCTCTCCTGACCACCAGGGGGCGACTCCTCTGGTTGTATAGAAGTCTATGCTTCACTTGTTAGAGCTGCATTCTCTCTCCTGACCACCAGGGGGCGACTCCTCTGGCGGACAAGCTCCTGAATGTGAACTTAAAATCATCTCGTTTCTAACTCTTCACACCAGAATTCGCTTCCTCCCCGTGAGACCGGGTCACCGATGCCGAGCGGCCTTGGCGAGCCGGCCGGCCCGGAGGTCCCAGAGAGGTCACGGAGAGGTCACAGAGAGGTCACAGAGAGGTCACAGAGAGGTCACGGAGAGGTCACGGAGAGACCGCTGCACGATTTACGATGTCTGCCGTCCGCCCGGAGGTCTGCGCTCGCTCAGAGAGCCTCATCGCTTTCTGCAGCTTTTCAATCAACCGCGACTTCGTAAACGCAGTGTTTGTATTTCTGTATCCCCCCGCTACCCCCCCCTCACTACCCCCCCCTCACTACCCCCTCACGACCCCCTCACCCCTCACGACCCCCTCACGCCCCCGTGTGTCGGTAGCTACTCCTTCGTTGCTTT
>NC_079404.1:24137122-24162122 GCF_029220125.1 Pseudoliparis swirei
CTCCTCTTCTCTTCTCTCTCTTCTTCCTCTCTCCTCTCTCTCCTCTCTTTCTCTCCTCCTCTCTTCCTCTCCTCTCTCCTCCTCTCTTCTCTCTTCCTCTCCTCTCTTTCTCTCTCCTCTCTTCCTCTCTTCCTCCTCTCTTTCTCTCCTCCTCTCCTCTCTTCTCTCTCTCTTCCTCTCCTCTCTTCCTTCTCTCCTCCTCCTCTCTTCCTCTTTCTCTCCTCTCTTCTCTCTCTCTCTCCTCTCTTTCTCTCCTCCTCTTCTCCTCTCTCTCCTCTCTTCCTCTCTCCTCTCTCTCTCTCTCTTCTCCTCCTCTCTTCCTCTTTCTCTCCTCTCTTCTCTCTCCTCTCTTCCTCTCCTCCTCTCTTCCTCTCTTCCTCTCTCCTCTCTTCCTCTCTTCTCTCTCTCCTCTCCTCTCTTCCTCTCTTTTCTCTCCTCTCTTCCTCTCTCTCCTCTTTCTCCTCCTCTCTTCCTCTCTTCCTCTCTTTCTCTCTCTCCTCTCTTTCTCTCCTCCTCTCTCTCTTCCTCTCTTCCTCTCTCTCTCTCCTCCTCTCTCTCTCCTCTCTTTCTCTCCTCCTCTCTTCTCTCCTCTCTTCCTCTCTTCCTCTCCTCCTCTCTTTCTCTCTTCCTCTCCTCTCTTTCTCCTCCTCTCTCTCTCTTCTCTCCTCTCTTCCCTCTCTCTTCCTCTCTTCTCTCCTCCTCTCTCCTCTCTTCTCTCTTCCTCTCTTCTCTCCTCTCTTCCTCTCTCTTCCTCTCCTCTCCTCTCTTCCTCTCTTCCTCTCTTCCTCTCTCCTCCTCTCTTCCTCTCTTCTCTCCTCTCTTCTCTCTCTCTCTCTCCTCCTCTCTTTCTCTCCTCTCTCTCTCTTCTTCCTCTCTCTCCTCTCCTCTCTCCTCTCTTCTCTTTCTCTCCTCCTCTTCCTCTCTCCTCTCTCTCTCCTCCTCTCTTCTCTTCTCTCCTCTCTCTTCCTCCTCCTCTCTCTCCTCTCTTTCTCTCCTCCTCTCTCTTCCTCTCTTCCTCTCCTCCTCCTCTTTCCTCTCTTCTCTTCTCTTTCTCTGTCCTCTCTTTCTCTCCTCCTCTCTTTCTCTCCTCCTCTCTTCCTCTCTTTCTCTCCTCCTCTCTCTCCTCTCTTCTCTCTCTTCTCTCTCTCTCTCTCTCTTCTCTCTCTCTCTCCTCCTCTCTTCCTCTCTTCCTCTTTCTCTCCTCCTCCTCTTTCTCTCCTCCTCTCTTTCTCTCTTCCTCTCTTCCTCTCTTTCTCTCCTCCTCTCTTCCTCTCTTCCTCTCTTTCTCTCCTCCTCTCTTCTCTCCTCTCTTCCTCTCCTCTCCTCCTCTCTTTCTCTCCTCCTCTCTTCCTCTCTTCCTCTCTTCCTCTCCTCTCTTCCTCTCCTCTCTTCCTCTCTTTCTCTCCTCCTCTCTTCCTCTCTTTCTCTCCTCCTCTCTTCCTCTCTTTCTCTCCTCCTCTCTTTCTCTCCTCCTCTCTTCCTCTCTTCCTCTTTCTCTCCTCCTCTCTTCCTCTCTTCCTCTCTTCCTCTCCTCCTCTCTTCCTCTCTTTCCTCTCTTCCTCTCTTCCTCTCCTCCTCTCTTTCTCTCTTCCTCTCTTTCTCTCCTCCTCTCTTTCTCTCTTCCTCTCTTCCTCTCTTTCTCTCCTCCTCTCTTCCTCTCTTCCTCAACTTCTCCCGACATGTGTTCCAGCCACCAGTTTGAGGATGAAAGCTCTTTCATGCAGCAGATTTCTGAACGTTCATCACACTTGTGAAGAGAGCTGGAACCAGAACCTCTGAGTCTGGACCAGAACCTCTGAGTCTGGACCAGAACCTCTGAGTCTAGACCGTCACGTGTGAGTCTGGACCGTCACATTTGGACCAGTCCTCCAGACACAGTGTTTTGATTGGCTCACGTTTGATGACGTCACAGCTTTTTATTTACAATAGAAGCATCGGTTAATTAATATTACTTAATCAAAATAAGGATTACGTAATTACAGATAAACACTAAGGGACACAGGGAATAAAAGTTGACCTTTTTAAAGTGAAAGCCCGGAAATAAAATACTAATAATGTTATGAAGGTAATAATGACTTACTTAGTTTCTAATTACTAATTTTATTTTACAATATATATATATATATATATATATATATATATAAATATATATATATATATATATACATACCTATATATATATATAATGAAATAAATTTATATTTATATATAAACAAATATATATATATATTTATTTATATGTGAATAAATAAATACATTCATTAATTTATACATAACTAAATATATATATATACATATATATATGTATATATATATCAATAAATACATTTAGATTTATATATATACATATGTATATTTAAATAAATGTACATATATATTTATAGATAAATATACTGTATATATATATGTAGATATAAATATGTATAATGATATATATAAATATATATACATTTATTGACACATATACAGTATACATAATATATATATATAAATATATATATTATATATATATAAAATAAGAATGTTGCTGCAGAAATGATTGATTGACAGATTAATTCTCCATCTCTCTCTCTCTCTCTTCGCCAGAGAACTTTGTTGTTTTCTTGTTTTCCCATGAGGTTAGTAAACGTTTGTGGGCGTCGCCCTGCAGACGGCGGTGACGGAGGGCGACGTCGCTCGGCGGTCCGTGTGAGTTTCTGCGTCTGTCAGACGACCAGATGCTTGATTGCTGTTTTCTGGAAGAGACAGAAACAGATACACAACAATCTGCTGGAAAACAGGAAGTGAGGCGTCCCGGACGCCAGAAAAAAGAAAGAAGCCACAGGATTTGGGAAAAACAAAAGACGAGACGTTTAAGCTTGAAGCCCAGACAGCACCCCCCCCCCCACCCCAGCACCCTCCTCCCCCAGCACCCCAAAAAGGTAATATAATACTCTTTCTGATTTCCATGGACCTATCGGGGTGAAGTTGTATTCAAATGTGTCCTCGTAGTATTTTAAGAAAATATCTTTATTCTGGTGCCCTCGATGGACTGGCGGCCTGTCCAGGGTGTCCCCTGCCTTCGCCCTATGTCAGCTGGGATCGGCTCCAGCGCCCCCGCGACCCTAATGAGGATAAGCGGTATTGATAATGGATGGATGGATCTTTATTCTGGGTTAAAACAACAAGTAAAATGACGCTAGTGAGGTCATATCGGTGTGCCCCCCCCCCCCCCTCCCCCGGTTCACGGTCAGGTGGATTGCACAATAATTCGCTTTTATGGGATATCTATGAATTACCCATAACGTATATTTTTTTCCTTCACACGTTGCATGAGGAGCCTTCAGCGTCGATGTCGGAACTCAGGCCGTCGTGATGTTTTTTAAATGTTTAAATAAAGTTCTGAAAGAGTTTGAGGTCAAGAGGACGGTGACAGATGTCCTCTCTCACTTCGCTTTTTGCTCTTTTTTTACTTCTCAATTTACAAACTAAAACCATCTGCAGCTCAGTGGAGTTTCATGTCTTTCACTGAAAGATGTGAGCCCGTCATCCAGATGTGTGTGTGTGTGTGTGTGTGTGTGTGTGTGTGTGTGTGTGTGTGTGTGTGCCCTCTCGTCGTCTCAAAGCGGAGAGAATCCGAGAACAACTATAAAACCTCCGGAGGACCAGATGAAGATTCATTAACTTCCATCGAGCAACTTTATACCCCCAAAATATCAAACCTCCGAGACGATCGCCGGGCAATTAAAGGGCCGGCGCGGTGCGGCGGGGACGTTAAACCCAGCCCAGTAAAACCAGAGCCGCCGTCCCCCCGCTGCGCCGCGGCGTGTTAAGTGCCTTGCTCGACAGCTCGAGGTCGAGGCGGGTCGAGGAATCGTCACGACGACCAATCCATTGGTTCCGTGTGTCGTGGAGTCAGAGGAAGGTCAGAGGAAGGTCACAGGAAGGTCAGAGGAAGGTCAGAGGAAGGTCACAGGAAGGTCAGAGCAAGGTCAGAGGAAGGTCAGCGGGGCGAAGAGTCCAGAAGAGTCCAGAAGACCACCTGGTGGTGTTATGGTCCTGGTTTGGAGCTCTAATCCTAACTTTTGGTTTTGTTGTCTAATCCTAACTTTTGGTTGAGTCGTCTAATCCTAATTTTTGGTTTAGTTGTCTAATCCTATCTTTTGGTTTATTCGTCTAATCCTAACTTTTGGTTTAGTTTTCTAATCCTAATTTTTGGTTTATTTGCCTCATCCTAACTTTTGGTTTAGTCGTCTAATCCTAATTTTTGGTTTGGTTGCCTCATCCTAACTTTTGGTTTAGAGGTCTAATCCTGACTTTTCATTGAGTTGTCTAATCCTAACTTTTGGTTTAGTTGCCTGAACCTAACTTTTGGTTTAGTTTTCTAATCCTAATTTTTGGTTTAGTTACCTAATCCTAACTTTTGGTTTATTTGCCTCATCCTAATTTTTGGTTTAGTCGTCTAATCCTAATTTTTGGTTTGGTTGCCTCATCCTAATTTTTGGTTTAGAGGTCTAATCCTGACTTTTCATTTAGTTGTCTAATCCTAATTTTTGGTTTAGTTGTCTAATCCTGACTTTTGGTTGAGTCGTCTAATCCTGACTTTTCATTTAGTTGTCTAATCCTAATTTTTCGTTTAGTTGTCTAATCCTGACTTTTGGTTGAGTCGTCTAATCCTGACTTTTCATTTAGTTGTCTAATCCTAACTTTTGGTTTAGTTGTCTAATCCTAACTTTTGGTTTAGTTAACTAAACATAACTTTTGGTTTAGTTGCCTAATCCTACATTTTGGTTTTGATGCCTAATCTTAATTTTTGGTTAAATTGTCTAATCCTAACTTTTGGTTTAGAGGTCTTAACCTACATTTATAAAAAGTTAGTTCCAAAAGACGCCTCCAGATGTTTGGGGATGGATTAAAACGGAGAAGGACGCGTTCACCCAGGAAACAGGGAGTGAGGGATTAGGCCGCTCACCCTGAGTTCCCCCCCCCCCCTAAACCTCCCTTACGGGGACAAATTGGTGTCAAGTGTGTGTGCAGGAGGATTAAGTGTGTGTTTTCTTTGCGCTGCTGAGGACAGAAACAGTTTGAGCCCCCCCCCCCCCCCTCGGACGGAGAGGGGCCGGCTAATCTCTTCACCTAATCTGAGTAAACACACACATGCTCACAGTGTTCACGGACATGTGAGTAATCTAGAGCTGCTGGCCTCAAGCTGAAGCTCCAGGATGTGATCGTCCCCGCAGTCCAACAGGAACAGGAAGTGAACAGTCCAACAGGAACAGGAAGTGGACAGTCCAACAGGAACAGGAAGTGGACATGCACACGGTCGCATCTCATCTCTTAAAGGTCAGGACTTTACAGCGTTACCAAAAACCGTCAAAAACGTCCACTTGGCAAAACTCGTGTTAAAGCTGCATTCTCTCTCCTGACCACCAGGGGGCGACTCCTCTGGTTGTATAGAAGTCTAGACTGGAGTCTGGACCTCACAGCTGTGACACACATCGTGTATTCACGAAGGACTCTTCAAGAGATAAACCGTCTTTACGGGAGAATCTCCTCCTCGATTGATTTAGAAATATTTCACCAGAGATCTCTATTCCCTCCATTTCGCCTTCTTGGCTTCTCGTTTCCCGGCTTTGCCTCCAGACTCCAGAGCGCCAGATCAAACCGGCGTTCCCCTGGAAGACGCTCAGCGGACCGTAAAGCGCCTCATCGCTCGGCCCCCGGCTCCATCGCGCCGTATCACGCCGACGCGTCGCGTTTCATTGGTGGACGTAAACATTTTAACGCCGGGCGACAACTCAGAGCCGGCGGTAACGGTGGCGGGAAGGCGAGGTCATCGCAGAGCAGGAGGGGTGGGGGGGGGGGGCAGGCTCTTTAAGACAGACGGAGAGACGTCTCCATGTTCCCTGGCCTTTGTCTACATGTTCCCTGGCCTTCATCCTGTATATATATATAAATATATATACATATAAATATATATATATACATTTAAATATATACATATATAAAAATATAAATATATATATATGTATATATAAATATATACATATATACATATATATACATTTATATATAAATATATACATATATATAAATATATATAAATAAATATATATTTGTCCTTTTCTCATATTTCCTTCCTTTCTGCTCTTAACTTTTACTCGTGGATGTTTTTTAATAAACAACAACGTTCATCATCACAGCCATTGTTGTCGTCCCAACAGTCACAAACCGCTTGTTATGTAAATGTCGTGTTAGATGAACTCGCCGTGTGACATCGTGTGACACGCCGCTCGACGCCGTCTCGCCAATCTGGGGGTTCACTCACTCACGTCCTGTCATGCTATGGAATACATTATGTTAAGTAACTCGTTAAAGCCCCAACATATAGGATTTAAATATTTTTAACTGCTTGCGAATTCTCGTGGGAGCATAACCCCCCCCCCCCCCCCAAACACACACACACACACACACACACACACACACACACATACACACACACACACACAATGACATGTTGGAGGCAACACTTCCACATCACTTGTCACCAGGAGGGTTTCTTTCTTTTCTGACTCTGATATATATATACAGGACTGTCTCAGAAAATTAGAATATTGTGATAAAGTTCTTTATTTTCTGTAATGCAATTAAAAAAACAAAAATGTCATGCATTCTGGATTCATTACAAATCAACTGAAATATTGCAAGCCTTTTATTCTTTTAATATTGCTGATTATGGCTTACAGCTTAAGAAAACTCTAAAATCCTATCTCATAAAATTTTAATATTTCCTCAGACCAAGTAAAAAAAAAGATTTATAACAGCTGAGTGTTTGTCAAGGCTCAGGAAACCCTTGCAGGTGTTTCGAGTTAATTAGACAATTCAAGTGATTTGTTTAATACCCTACTAGTATACTTTTTCATGATATTCTAATATTTAGAGATAGGATATTTGAGTTTTCTTAAGCTGTAAGCCATAATCAGCAATAAATCAGAATAAAAGGCTTGCAATATTTCAGTTGATTTGTAATGAATCCAGAATGCATGACATTTTTGTTTTAATAATTGCATTACAGAAAATAAAGAACTTCATCACAATATTCTAATTTTCTGAGACAGTCCTGTATATACATATATAGATATATAAATATATCTATCTATATATATACATATATAAATATATATACATATATATATGTCTGTAAATAAAGATATATACATATATATATATAAATATATATGTATATATATATATAAAATGATAAATATATATATACATATATGTATATATATCATATATATATATACATATATAAATATATATATATATGTATATATATATATATATACATATATATAGATTTATATATATATATATGTATATATACATATATATATATATATATAAAGAGATATATATATACATATATATATGTATATATACATATAATGATATCTGCACATAAACAGCTGCAGGTCCAGAGCAAAGAGACTACTGTCGACCCTACACACCTACACACACACACCTACACACACACACACACACACAGACACAAACACACACACACACACACAAACACACACATACACACAGACTTCACCTCCCTGTTGGAGTTCAATCTAAAAATAATAAATAGTTTTTAAATGTTAAATATTGGTCCTGTGTGCTGTCGTTAGACATGTTGCATTACGTATGTATATTGCACTCCAGTCTCTAAATAACAAAGCTCACTATATGACCCCCCCCCCCCCAACTCCTCCTCCACTCCTCCTCCCCCCATCGGGAGATTGCATCACAGATAGTTTTGCATGATTAATGAACAGATACACAAACTACTGGTCGACGAGGCGGGGGGCGGGGGGGGGGGATTCAAGGATTCAGGTGGAGAGCCCCCCCCCCCACTCCCTGCCCTGCCTCGCTGCCAAGGTGACCTGAGAGAGAGAGAGAGAGAGAGAGGTGCTGACAGAAACATGTTCCCCAGGTCCCGGATGTCTCTGGTCAGAAGCTTTGAGAGGAGACTCACGCGCGCGCACACGCACACCACGCACACACAAAACAGGCCCGAGCTGTGCGTGACTTCTCAGAAGGTGTTTTACCTGTTACCCCCCGCGCGCGACTGCGCATGTCTGCATTCCGCGGAACACCTCTCGTCCACGCTCACGGATACCTGCTGAGAGGAAGCCCTCCTGTGCGCGCGGTGACGCGCAGCGCGTTCACGGTCAGATTGAGGAACTTCAGCCGGCAGAAAATAAAGCAGATGCTTAAAAAAAATATTATAAAGTATAAAAGTCACGTTTAGATCCACTTTCTTCCTCGTTTATTATTATTATTATTATTATTATTAATATTAATATAATAATAATAATAATTATTATTATTTGTATTATTATTAATAGTAATAATTGTAATATTATTTTTAATATTCTTATTAATATTCTTATTATTATTATTTGTATTGTTATTAGTAGTAGTAGTACCCCCCCCCCCCCCCCCCCCGTCCTGGATCTGATCTCAAACCTGCACAGAGTCCACAAGGACCCGGATCATGGAGTTGGACTTGTGTGTACCTCCTCCTATTGTCTCTCTCTCCCTCTCTCTTTCTCTCTTTCTCTCTCCGTTAAATGAGAGGCTTTAACCGCGCGAGTTTATTGTTATAGATGTGTTTAATCATCGCGAATTACGTGGCCACCGCAAGACGGATGCCCGGGAGGCCCAAACACGCGCGCTTCACTCCAGAATCTCGTTTCTCAGACTTAATGGAAGCAACATCACGACACTTAATCACGTTACTCTCTCTCTCTCTCTCTCTCTCTCTCTCTCTCTCTCTCTCTCTCTCTCTCTCTCTCTCTGCATCTCTAATGTTTGGTTTTTATCTGCACGCAGCGGCTCGGGGTTAAACAAATCAAACGAGCAGTCCTCCTCCTCCTCCTCCTCCTCCTCCTCCTCCTCCAGAGCCTGAACGCGGCCTCCACATTAAGAGCCCGGTAGCATTAGGCGGACCAACAGCAGTCCGGCATCTCCTCCTGACCCCTCGATGCTCCTCTCGGCTCCATTGATCACCCCCCCCCCTCCTCCTCCTCCTCCTCCTCCTTATGAGATAATGCAATTACAAACATCAATAAGGAGCTGCGAGGGGAATCATTATGTGGTGACAGTGATAAATGATGCTGCGGAACATAGCGGGCTCCTCTCAAACAATGCCCGCGCCCGAGGGGGCTTTTGACAAGATGACAAGATGGCCCCCGCGCTCAGCAGTCCTCCTCTCTTCTCTTTCTTTATCTCTCTCTCTCTTTCTCCTCACCAACAGATTTCTGAGTTCTTCTCTCCCTCCTTTTGTTGGAAACCAGCTGCCGCGCGCGACCTTTTGAAGGTGGAGGTTTTTTTTGGGGGGGGGGGGGGGGGGGGGTTGAGAGTTTGTCTCGCGAGGCCTGTTTAATTTGCGTTTGAGTCCATATTGATCCCATAGAGCAGCTCAGATATGCGGCACGTCATCTCGGCCATGTGCGTATTTCCGGTGTAATGATTTGTGTTGCTTTGGAAGTAAAATTGATTGTTTTGTTTCCATTTGGATCCATTAGGAAGCCTCAAAGTACGGAGGCCGCTGTGGTCCAACTGCACGGGCTGTATGTTTGGGACGAATAATTAACACCTGCCTCTCTGTAGAGGAGAATACAACAAAAGTATACAAATATACTTTTATTTGATTTTTTCTTACAATAAACGAAAAGTATATATATATAAATATTTGTATTTGTATATCTATACTTTTACTGTATTTGTTCTCAGAATAAAATAAAAGTATTTATATATATATATATTTATTTATAATTTGTTTTCTTCTAATAATAAACGACAAGTATATATATATATACTTTTATAATATTTGTTCTGAGAATAAAATAAAATCATCTATCTATATATATATTTATAAATATACTTTTATTTTATTTTATATATTTATATATCCTTTTTTCTTTTTTTTACAATAAAAGAAAAGTATATATATATAAATATGTATTAAGATATATACTTTTATTTCATTTGTTCTCATAGAAATAGCTTTGATATGCTCTCTCTCTCTCTCTCTTTCAGTCGTATAAAATCGAAGGTTGACATTTTAATTAGACTACATATATTATTAATTTCGTAAACTCTGCCCTAAAGCTTCTGGTATTTAATCGAATTGTTTTGGAGTTTCAAAAAATAAAAAATCAGAAAACAAAGGTATATATACACAAGTATATATGTTCTTCGATTATAAAATGCACGTGCAGCATGAAACGAATATGAGATCAACAGTTTGACATTGATCCGAATTAATAAAAAGAGGCCGAGGAGCAGAGCGCGCGCGCGGCGCACCGGGACGTGTCCGCGTAAAGGCGCACGGAGCGGCCCGTTCCTGCTCCGTTCCTCATGCTGACAGTTCACTGCGCGGTCAGTGTGTGTGTGTGTGTGTGTGTGTGTGTGTGTGTGTGTGTGTGTGTGTGTGACAGACAGAAGGAGGGAGGTGGACAAGCCGCCCGGCCTACATCTTCATCATCATCATCAGCTCCCACGTTTGGAAAATTAAACGTCAAACAAAACGTATTTAAAACCGCAGAAAACTCAAAAAGTCAAAAGGAAACTTTTCATTCACGTCTCGGCACACATGTAGGTCAGCTGTGTCAACAACAACAACAACAACAACAACAACAACAACAAAATGCAAACCCAATCATCATTACATCTATAAATAAATAAATACAAGACAAGTTACACCAGTACTTATTATTTAAAAAGCATCTGGCTTTTAAAATGAATACATGATAATAATAAAATAAAGATATGTAAGATGACACTGGAATAAAAACAATGAACTTATTTTAAGAATGGAATCGAGTGTGTGTTTTATTTTATTTTGGTGGGCAGAAGTGACTTCTTTCGTGTTTTAATAATTTGTTTAACAATAAATTACATAAAATACAATTTAAAATTAAATATATTTAACCCGACTGGCATATTTATACGAACATTATGACAAATATTCAGTTTTTTATATCAAATATAAGAGCAGAGAAGACCTCTGCTTCTCTTTGGACTCCATCATTACAGCTCACTCTTTAGTTGTTGAGCTTCTCCACTTTTATCAAACTTATATTTGTGTGTTTATTTATTTTTCTTCCGTGCGTAAAAGGAGTCCGTGCGTAAAACTGTTCGCCGCGAACAGTTACCAGGCCTCCCTAAAGAGGGCAGTCAAGCATGGCTTTCTGCTCCGGTTCCACAGCTCCCGAGGCCACCGGCTCAGGAATCCCGGTTTCACAGCCCATTTTTTCTTCTTCTTCTTTCCAAGCCGAGGAGGAGGAGGAGGAGGAGGAGGAGGAGAAGAAGAAGAAGAAGAAGAAGAAGAAGAAGAAGAAGAATAATAATAAGAAGAAGAAGCAGCAGCAATTGGGTGTTTTTTTAAGAGCGTGTCTTTTATTATTATTTCTTCTTCAGTGTAAATAGCATTCACTTCGGCAAAGGCAATAAAAAAAATGTAAAAAACCCACAATAGTGTCGCGGAGGAGAGGAGAATGAAGCCGGTTTTGATTTACACGCGCGGATTGTCGGAGGAAACAGACTCGCTCCTGTTCGCAGAAGAAAAAGAAAAAAAACCCAAACAAAACTAAACAAACACCGACTCTGGGATTCAGGGCCGCTCCCCAAATGTATCAATTAGATAAAAGTCAAACCGGTCGGCTCAGCCCCCCCCCCCCCACACCCCTCTCTGCCATGCTGAAAGCGCACCGTGTTGGTGCGCGCGAGAGAGGGAAAACTGTGCCAGTTAGCACGTGGCAATATATGTTTCTTTACCAAAAATAAAGAGGAGAAGAAGAAGAAAAAGAAGAAGAAGAAAAATGAAAAGAAGAAGAAGAAGTTGCACAACCCGGCTGCAGGTCCCGCGCAGCAGTGGGAGGACGGTGGCCGTTAAGTTCATGTTCCTTTAAGTAGAAATGGAGCTGGACGCGCGTGTGTCGACATGTGGCTCACTGGAGGGTCTTTCTTTAAATACAGGTCTCATGTCTCACGTGTGTGTGTGTGTGTGTGTGTGTGTGTGTGTGTGTGTGTGTGTGTGTGTGTGTGTGTGTGTGTGTGTGTGTGTGTGTAGGTGTGTGTGTGTGTGTGCAGGGAAGATACCGTGAGACGTAGTTATGAGGTCTGTTATTTGAACAAAAAATCATTTATTTACAACACAGATGTACATATATACCCTTCAAAGCATAAGAAACACGACTCGTCTTCAAAGGAATCTTAAAGATGTGCGTAATACAAGTTTGAAGCGACGGATTAATGGATGCATGTATAACCCACACACACACACACACACACACACACACACACACACACACACACACACACACACACACACACACACACGCACACACACACGCACGTACGTTCCCCCTCTCTCTCTCTCTCTCTCACTCACTCACACACACACACACACACACAGTGACTTTTACATTCTCTCCTGTCTGTTGATCGGCGTTACGTCATCCGGTTGAATCAACATGAATGGACTGTTGTATAAATGGTGTTTTCACACAGCCCCCCCCCCCCTCCTCGTCAAACACGGAGGGGGAAGAGAACCCGATCGGCGTGCGCGTGCGCGGCCTCCTCGTGACCCCGGGGACGCGTCAATAGGACACCGGGGGAGAGACGGCGCGCGGAAAGAGCGACCGGGAAACAACTCGTCTGCGGGCCGCTTCCGGTCCGCAGCGACCTTGAGGCGCCGCGTCACGTGACGTCATCACGTAGAGACGTCATGGTGCGTGAGCCAGAGTAAAAACTCGTACAAATTGGACGATGGCAAATTGGATTTAAAAGAAGAAACGATTTAAAAAAAGACCAACATGTTGATTTCTGTGGGTAAAAGTTTGTTTGGAGACTTTTTAAATGCCAATAAAAACTTAAAATCAACTGATATGAAAATATAGGGGCGAAAATCACCAAAACGTGGAGTTCCACGGCGTTGACACTGAGCGTGTGTGTGTGTGTGTGTGTGTGTACACGTGAATCACTCACAAGGCCGGCGAGGAAATGTCCATTTATTCGCTTCTTCTTCTTCTTTTTTTAATCCTTTTTTTTTTTCATCCGTTCTTTAAAAAAAAAAGCCTTGTGATTGTAATGGTTTGGGGTCAGGAGGTCAAATCTGGATGGAGGGGCGACGGCACACACATAGTGTGGAAAGAAATCGTAAAGAAAGAGGAAAAAAGTTCACATTCTTTAAAAAAAGAAGAAAAAAGAGAGTCTATTAAAACAACGTAAGCGGAACAAGACGATAGCATTTACAAGACGTACGTTCCCAGTTCTTGTGAGAGTCCAGCGTAACTTTACAACAGTATACAGTATATTTTCTTTCTCCGCTCACTTCCCAAAGGGTTTGATATAGTTATACTTTTTTATTTCTTTTCTCTCGCTTTCCCTCCTTCCGTGTTTTCGCTCCCACTATTTTATTTTGAAATTTGTTTTAAAGGGCACCGCCTCTTCTTCTTTTCTTTTTTTTTTTGTCGCTTCCCAGTCGGATACAGACATTGGCTTCTTCTTCCTCGGGGGCCGTCTCCCCCCCGTCGTCCCTGGAGAGCGGCGCGCTCTCCTTCGCGGGAAGTCTCTCTCTTTTCCCGTTTTTTTCCACCGGGGAGCGCCTGCAAGACGCCGCGGAGGGTAGAAAGTCGGCGGCGGTGGGCGTTGTCAATGTCTCACGATCGCAACCACGGGCGCATTGTTCACGGAGGAATCCATGTGAGCAAAATAGAAGAAGGGGGGGGGGGGGGTACGGGGTTAAGGTCTGGAGCCCACCAGAGAAGAAGAAGAAGCAGGAAGTCCGGCGAGGACGATGGAGGAAGGGGGCGGGGCTTAGTTTCATCTTCCGTGCGTCGGGCGTCTGGTGGAGGACGGGCGAGGATCCGCGTTGCACGTGTCAGCCGAATAGAAGGTGGGGGGGTCTCGGGAGGTGGTCTGGGGGGTCGCTGTGGGTCGGCGGCGGCGGGGGCGACATCAGGAGGTCGAGGGGTCCCGGTCCAGAGCCAGGGGGGCCTCCGGGAGACGGGCGGCCTGCAGCTCTGAGGAGAAGAAAAGGTTTCAGGGGGGGTCGGCCTAGAGGTCATTCAGGTCAAGGTCAACCTGAGGGGCGCACAGAGAGACTGGACCAGGACTCCAGCACCAACATGGCCCCCTGAGGGTCTCAGGTATTTATACAAATGCATTGAATAAAAAACAGACGTAAAGTCTCTGGACTGCAGCGCCTCCTCCGGCCACCGGGGGCAGCGAGCGCTCCACAAACACTCAGATCACACCGGAGTTCTGATACTCCCAGAGGTCTGATCCGACCCGGCAGCAGAGCGGGTCAGAGCTAATCTGGGTCAGAACACCCAGAGCTGAGAGAGAGAGAGAGGGGGGGGGGGGGTAATGAGTTAATCCTCCACCCTCAGTGTTGCTGCTGTAACATAGGAGAGGATTTAGAGACCAGACACACGCGATCACCTTTCACAATAAAAGCCCCGCGTCACAGATACAGATTTATTCCGTCCTCACCTTTCACAATAAAAGCCCTGCGTCGAGAATACAGATTCCTTCAGTCCTCTCCTTTCACAATAAAAGCACCGCGTCATAGAGACAGATTTCTTCCGTCATCACCTTTCACAATAAAAGCCCAGAGACTGTTTCTGTTTCCCAAGACGTAGCTCATAATTTATTCGAAGCATTTCACTGAAAGGAAAATCAATAAAATATCTTAGAAACTTTATCCTCTACGACCTTTTGTTGAAAAGGTGTTTGCGAAATATGAAAAGTCAGGAAGGGAAACATTATTATTTTTAAAATTGAATTTAAAACGTGGACCAAAACCCGTTAAAAGCCGCCGCACGCCATCCGTCCTCCAGCACGAAGGAGAGGAATCCCTCGTCTCCTCTGCCCTACATTCCTCGCTCTCTGCAGCCAACAATGGCCGCCGGCCACCGCTGGTGTGAAGCCCCCCCCCCCCCTCAGCTGAGGCCATTGTTGTCAAAAAACAAAAGAGGAGAGGCTGTCACCTGAGACACACACAAACACACACACACACACACACACACACACACACACACACACACACACACACACACACACACACACACACACACACACACACACACACACACACACACACACAGGGTCGTTCCCCTCATCCGTCAGTTCTCACCTGCGAATACTTTAAATACTTTAAATACTTCAATGAGCTTCCTCTCAGTGAGCGAGGTCGTCGGGGTCACCAATCTTTCTGGAACCTCAGCGGGCATCAGACCGCGGCCCGTTGCATTGTGGGACGTCTCACACAGGTGACCGTCTGCTTTAAGTTTACCAAGAGGCGACCGAGACGAGGGAGAAGCTTCCAGAGATAAACCGATCGATCAGAGCCGATCAATACATCGAGCTCGCCTCCCCAGAGGGTCCAGAGGGTCTGGAGGGTCTAGACTAGAGGGTCTAGACTAGAGGGTCTAGAGGGTCTAGACTAGAGGGTCCAGAGGGTCGAGACTAGAGGGTCTAGAGGGTCTAGACTAGAGGGTCTGGAGGGTCAATAGGGTCTCGACTAGAGGGTCTGGAGGGTCCAGAGGGTCGAGACTAGAGGGTCTGGAGGGTCTAGACTAGAGGGTCTAGAGGGTCAATAGGGTCTCGACTAGAGGGTCTGGAGGGTCCAGAGGGTCGAGACTAGAGGGTCTAGAGGGTCTAGACTAGAGGGTCTGGAGGGTCAATAGGGTCTCGACTAGAGGGTCTGGAGGGTCCAGAGGGTCTAGACTAGAGGGTCTAGACTAGAGGGTCTGCAGGGTCCATAGGGTCTAGACTAGAGGGTCTGGAGGGTCTAGACTAGAGGGTCTAGAGGGTCAATAGGGTCTCGACTAGAGGGTCTGGAGGGTCCAGAGGGTCTAGACTAGAGGGTCTAGAGGGTCTAGACTAGAGGGTCTGGAGGGTCAATAGGGTCTCGACTAGAGGGTCTGGAGGGTCCATAGGGTCTAGACTAGAGGGTCTAGAGGGTCTAGACTAGAGGGTCTGGAGGGTCCATAGGGTCTAGACTAGAGGGTCCAGAGGGTCTGGAGGGTCTAGACTAGAGGGTCTAGAGGGTCCGGATCAACGTGGTATGCCTCATTCACACGCCCCCCGTCTCCCCCCCCCCCCCTCCCTCCGACCAACCCTGTATCACAAAAATTACGTTCCCCCAGACCTAAAATGCAATTTGCAGTTTTGTTTGACTGAAACGTATTTCTCTCCAAATTACGTTTGTATTTGACGTATTATAATTACAAATACGTCTCTGATCAACGTATCTTTGCCGTTTGTTCTCTCTCTTTTCTACAATGCTGTTATGAATTGTAAAAAGCGTCCTCTAGTCTTATTTATTATTATGTTATATGTTGTTTCGCCTGCGTATTCTGACAGCAATAAGCGTTGTAACGGATCATATGAATTGGCGTGAAGATTTACAACTGGTGACTCTCCTTTATTTTCTTTCTTTAGGTGACAATACATTAATTAAAACTCGGAAACTATCACCACTTTAACAGAGTGAGTCCCATACGGGTCAAATAAACTCTTAAACTTGTTATAAAATGCGCATCTGTCCGTAATCTATACCATAAAGTTCGCATTTTAACCTAAAAAAAAGTGCGCTTCCTTTTAACCTTTCAAAATAAAAGTTCGATTTATCTGTTAAGCGGAAGTAGTATAAAACGTCTATATTTATTCAAACAATACAATATAAAAGGCATACATCAAAATCAATAAGGAAAATGCTAAACAGTCAAACAACTCAAAACAATAAACCCTTCATGGCGTTATTTAGAGGCATGTTTACTTCTCATCAAACAAAAAGAGCAGGTATCTGGAAAAATCTGGGAAATAATTTGGGAATTGTTAATAAAACATGATTTACCCTTCAACTTCCACTGATATGCATGCAAACTAATACATCGTTTCACTCACACACACACACACACACACACACACACACACACACACACACACACACACACACACACTGACAGAAACACATAGACACTCTAGGCACTTTTTTTTAGGCTAAAATGCGAACTTTATGGTATAGATTACGGACAGATGCGCATTTTATAACAAGTTTAATCGTTGATTTGACCCGTATGGGACTGACTCTGTTACGGTGGTGATAGTGTACGAGTTTTAATTAATGTAAAGAGAAGGAGGGGGGTGAAGGGGCGGGGCTTGACCTCGGCAGAAGGTTAATGATTGCTGCAATGCATTCTGGGACATAAGGGTCTCAGCCACAGAGGGAAACGGGCGTTAAAATAATATATATTTGTAAAGGGCCAGAAGGAAAATATTCCATCCGCTCCACGCCGCTAATGAATCCTGCGATGACCATTGACCCGAAAATTAAAATGACTGCCCCCCCCCAAATATTCACAAATTAAAAAGTGGGTGAGTAGGGGAGAGGAAGGGGGTCACGGGGTCACAGGGTCACATCAAAGGCTCCGGCTCGCTTCTGCTCGGCTAGCCGGGCTCCGTCTCCGCTGGCAGGTGTATTGTTTCTCAAAGGGGGGTGGGCATTAAAGCGCGACTAATTGGCTTCAGTCTTAACTAATGCTCCGGAGCGGCGGCGAGACACGCCTCCAGCCGTAACCGCGGTAACAAAAAACTCCTCCGCTAATGAACCGCCACGGATAAACTCGAATGAACCTGAGCCCCCGTAATCAAATAAGACCCCCCCCTCCCCCCCCCCCACGCCGTAATAACCTATTAATTTAATTGCTCGTGAAAGAATAAAACACTTCACTTATACGTTTAATTGACCTAGAAAAAGGAAAAGTGGCGATATTCGACGCGGAGGCTAACGCTAACGCGGCTAGCCGCGAGGAAGAGGAGGCGCCTTCCTCCCTCCCTCCTCTTCCTCCTCTTTCACCCCCCTCCCTCTTGTCGTTTACGCTTCTCTCGCCATCTCTTCATCCGACCCTCCCTCCCTCTTTTTCCGTCTACCCCCGTCTCTCTCTCTCTCTCTCACCCTCTCGCCCCTCCTCCCTCCCTTGTCTCCTCCCTCGTCTCCTCGCCCCCTCGTCTCCTCGCCCGTCTCACAGAGGATTCCTCTGGTGGCCCAATTACGAGATTTTCAGCAGGCAAATTGCGGCTGTTTAAAGCGAAGTCTGCTGGGAGGACGAGCAGCTGCCGGAGAGGCGGCCTGGAACGCAGCCCGGTGTTTACACACACACACACACACACACACACACACACACACACACACACACACACACACACACACACACACACAGAGACACACACACACACACACACACAGAGACACGTCTCACTGCTCTTTCACAAACACACTGTTATTTAAAAAAGAATTCTTGGGGTCGTGGACATTGGCAGTGGAAACAAGACGCACACACACACACACACACGCACACACACACACACACACACGCACACACACACACGCACACACAGTGTGAGGGTTAATGGTCTCTCTATTTTTGTAAACTGAATAAGTCAGATCCATCGGTCACACCTCTGGTGATGGCATATTTAATTTGGATCTAGTCAATTAGGCCTCGGCTAAGCTCCGCCCCCAGCTGGCTCCCTCCTCCAGTGTGTGCCAGGAGTAATCCTGTTACACACACACACACACACACACACACACAGTCACGTTTCACATGTGCATGTTGTATGGTATAGACGCACCCACACAGGTACACACACACACACACACACACACACACCAAACAATGCACAACTGGACCCGTAGACACACACACACACACACACACTGTGCACAGCGAGCCTGTACATCCAGAATTATGTGGGTGTCCATTTGGCCCCGGGGCGAGAGAGAGAGAGGGAGAGAGAGAGAGAGAGAGAGAGAGAGAGAGAGAGAGAGAGATGAGGGAGAGAGAGAGAGAATTAAAGATAAAAATAAAAAAGGTGTTTGTGTGAAAGAGAGAGAAAACACAAAGGAGGAGTGAAATTGAGGTGTGTGTGAGTGTGTGTGTGAGTGTGTGTGTGAGTGTGTGTGTGTGTGTGTGTGGTGTGTGTGTGTGTGTGTGTGTGTGTGTGTGTGTGTGTGTGTGTGTGTGTGTGTGTGTGTGTGTGTGTGTGTGTGAGTGTGTGTGTGAGTGTGTGTGTGTGTGTGTGTGTGTGTGTGTGTGTGTGTGTGTGTGTGTGTGTGTGTGTGTGTGTGTGTGTGTGTGTGTGTGTGTGTGTGTGTGTGGTGTGTGTGTGTGTGTGTGTGTGTGAGTGTGTGTGTGTGTGTGTGTGTGTGTGTGTGTGTGTGTGTGAGTGTGTGTGTGTGTGTGTGTGAGTGTGTGTGTGTGAGTGTGTGTGTGAGTGTATGTGTGTGTGTGTGTGTGAGTGTGTGTGTGTGTGAGTGTGTGTGTGTGTGAGTGTGTGTGTGTGTGTGAGTGTGTGTGTGTGAGTGTGTGTGTGTGTGTGTGTGTGTGTGTGAGTGTGTGTGTGTGTGTGTGTGTGTGAGTGTGTGTGTGTGTGTGTGTGTGTGTGTGTGTGTGTGTGTGTGTGTGTGTGTGTGTGTGTGTGTGTGTGTGAGTGTGTGTGTGAGTGTGTGTGTGTGTGTGTGTGTGAGTGTGTGTGTGTGTGTGTGTGTGAGTGTGTGTGAGTGTGTGTGTGTGTGTGTGTGTGTGTGTGTGTGTGTGTGTGTGAGTGTGTGTGTGTGTGTGTGTGTGTGTGTGTGTGTGTGTGTGTGTGTGTGTGTGTGTGTGTGTGTGTGTGTGTGTGTGTGTGTGTGTGTGTGTGTGTGTGTGTGTGAGTGTGTGTGTGTGTGTGTGTGTGTGTGTGTGAGTGTGTGTGTGTGTGTGTGTGTGTGTGTGAGTGTGTGTGTGTGTGTGTGTGTGAGTGTGTGTGTGAGTGTGGGTGTATGTGTGTGTGTGTGTGTGTGGGTGTGGGTGTATGTGTGAGGGGGGTATCTGGTTAGTGTGTGTTTCATGCATCAACAGCAACCCGGCAGATTTATGACACTTAAGGGGCGCTCACTTCTCCTCTCCTCTCTCCTCTCCTCTCTCCTCTCTCCTCTCTCCTCTCCTCTCTCCTCTCTCCCCTCTCCTCTCCTCTCTCTCTCCTCTCTCCTCTCTCCTCTCCTCTCTCCTCTCCTCTCTCCTCTCTCCCCTCTCCTCTCTCCTCTCTCCTTGCTCCAGCGACGACTGCTGACATTTTATTTTTTACCAATCAGTCTGTTGCCATGGCAACGTCCTACCTGCCCCCCCCCATCTCTCCTTGTCATCGGCCTCCTCTTGATATATTTGCACCGTTCCACAAAAAAAAACATATGTGTATATTTGAATATCAATATCTGTATATAATAAAACACACACACACTCTCTCACACACACACACACACACACACACACACACACACACACACACACACACACACACTCACACACACATGTTCACCCCCCCCCCTCTCTGATTTTCTTCAACTCCCTCTCTTGTTTTTTCTTGCTCTCCTCTTTGATATGAAGGATGTTTGGTCTTGTAGTAACACACACACACTCACACACACACACACACACACACACACACACACACACACACACACACACACACACACACAGCCACTACATGGAGTTACGTGGCTATAATCGAAAGTGCGTTCGGATCATAAAACATAAAAGTTGAACCCAGGAATGAAAAGTAAACGTCTGTTCGCCAAGAAAGAAAAATAAGAACTATTAAAAAACAAATCCTTCGACCATCGAATCCTCTTCTCACAGGCCACCATGTGGTAGATGACATGCTGAGGAACACTGATCTGTAGTGTGTGTGTGTGTGGGTCAGTGTGTGGGTACTTACATCCCCGTTGTGTTGCGATTGGTGGGCGAGGGGGCGGGGCTACATGTAGTGCCACTGACCTTCCATCCCCATGTTCATGCCCATTCCACCCATCGCTCCTGAGGAACAGAGATGGCAGTGAGTCGCCAGCAAGCCGACAAATAATGATTTATATATATATATTTATACATTTTTATATTTATATATTAATATACAGGACTGTCTCAGAAAATTAGAATATTGTGATAAAGTTCTTTATTTTCTGTAATGCAATTAAAAAAACAAAAATGTCATGCATTCTGGATTCATTACAAATCAACTGAAATATTGCAAGCCTTTTATTCTTTTAATATTGCTGATTAAGAAAACTCTAAAATCCTATCTCATAAAATTTTAATATTTCCTCAGACCAAGTAAAAAAAAGATTTATAACAGCTGAGTGTTTGTCAAGGCTCAGGAAACCCTTGCAGGTGTTTCGAGTTAATTAGACAATTCAAGTGATTTGTTTAATATTGAGTTTTCTTAAGCCTGTAGCATAATCAGCAAATAAGAAATAAAGGCTGCTTGCAATATTTGTTGATTTTTAAATGAATCCAGAAATACATGATTTTTGTTTTTTAATTGCATTACAGAAAAATAAAGACTCATCCACAATATCTAATTTTCTAGAGACTCTCTTTACATATATATATATATATATAGATATACAGGACTGTCTCAGAAAATTAGAATATTGTGATAAAGTTCTTTATTTTCTGTAATGCAATTAAAAAAACAAAAATGTCATGCATTCTGGATTCATTACAAATCAACTGAAATATTGCAAGCCTTTTATTCTTTTAATATTGCTGATTATGGCTTACAGCTTAAGAAAACTCTAAAATCCTATCTCATAAAATTTTAATATTTCCTCAGACCAAGTTAAAAAAAAGATTTATAACAGCTGAGTGTTTGTCAAGGCTCAGGAAACCCTTGCAGGTGTTTCGAGTTAATTAGACAATTCAAGTGATTTGTTTAATACCCTACTAGTATACTTTTTCATGATATTCTAATATTTAGAGATAGGATATTTGAGTTTTCTTAAGCTGTAAGCCATAATCAGCAATATTAAAAGAATAAAAGGCTTGCAATATTTCAGTTGATTTGTAATGAATCCAGAATGCATGACATTTTTGTTTTTTTAATTGCATTACAGAAAATAAAGAACTTCATCACAATATTCTAATTTTCTGAGACAGTCCTGTATATGTATATATATGAATATAGAGATCTCCGTTCGGCTAATTGAACCTAAACCAACAGTTTTTGTTGCCTGAAACACAACTGAGGACGGAAGTTTATTTTGAAAATCCATGTGATAGTTAAACTGATAATAAAACATTTAAAAACAACATTTGCACGTCAATTTCTACAAAATCCACAAATTGAAAAAGATCTTTCCGAGTAACTCACTTATTTAAGTTAAAGGTTCATTTAAAGGGCCAGTACACATATTCAGTAACGTAGAAACGTGTGTTTGTCTTTTACTTGTTAGACAACATAGCAGAGAGGCAAGCTGCTCACATGAGTGTGAGTGTGTGTGTATGTGTGTGTGTGTGGGAGATGCATATGTGTGTGTGTGTGTGGGGCGGGGGGGGGGGGGGGGGTTAAGTAGCCGAGAAGTTTATCCAAACCTGCTGACTTTGAGTGGAGGGTGAGAGGGTTAGAGACGAGAGAGAATCCCAGAAAACAGGGGATAGAGGAGGAGGAGAAGAGCTTAACGACAAACTCTGGGATTAGCCCTGATGGAGGGAGGGAGGGAGAGCGAGAGAGAGAGGGAGAGGGAGAGAGAGAGAGAGAGAGAGGGAGAGAGAGGAAGGAGGTGGTTGTGTAATGTGATTGACCACACCTGTTCTGGTTTGTGTGTCTAAGGAGGGGGAGCAGTGTGTACAGTGTGTGTGTGTAAGTGTGTGTGTGTGTGTAAGTGTGTGTGTGTGTGTGCGTAAGTGTGTGTGTGTGTAAGTGTGTGTGTGTAAGTGTGTGTGTGTGCAACATGGCCAATATACTCCGTCACAAACACACCTCCAGATACAGGAAACAAACCCCAAAACATAACAATAAAAAAAGCTGCAAAACAAGGACGAGTGAAAGAAGGGCGAGGAAAGAAAAAGAAGGGATGAGCAGAAGAAGGGATGAGCAGAAGAAGGGATGAGCAGAAGAAGGGCGAGCGCCGCGGGGCGAGAGAGGGACCCTCACCCGGTGGTCTGATTCCCATGTGCTGCTGGCCGTCCATGACGAAGCCCCCCAATGGCTGGCCGTCTGGGTTGTAGGCAGGACCCTGACTCACTGTGGACGGAGAGGGGGGGGGGGGGAGGGGGGGAGGGGTCAATAAGTGCTTTTAATGAAGGCTCAGTGGCCGAGCACAAGGAGCGGTGAGGTCATGTGACGCCGATGACGTCATCTTTTCACTCGTGTTCTTCATCGTAAACATTTCTGTTCCGACAGCAACTTGGAAATAAATTTCTAAAACTAAAAACTCCTAAAAAATAATCTTATTAGAAAATAAGAACGTCAAATAAAAAAAGTAAAAGACTGAACTCTGATGACGTCATCGTTCCTCTCTGACAGCTCGTCTCCTCCGGGGACAGAAACCCGACGCGGGTCTATTTTCTGCCGGCCTCCATTGTTCCTCCCATACCCCCCCCCCCCACACACACACACACACACACACACTACCCCCCCCCCCCCGAAATGCATTTGAACTTTACGGCGCCCCCTAATGCCACCCTGACCTCTGACCCCTATTACAGGTAATAAACTTTACGGGCAGTCCAAACCAAGCCATGCACCGGGGGGGCAAACAACGGTCACCCAGAAAGAGAAACGGGTGTTCTCTTTATGTTTTCTGGGGGGAGGGAATCTACTCGTCGTTAACTAAAAAAAAAAAAAAGCCCAAATCATGACACTAAATAAGTTTTCTTTCCCCCCAAATAAAGTTTTAATGGTTATTACAGATTAATGTTTGTGTTAATGTTGAGGTTCTTCATTTATTAGTGAAAGAGGTTTTTTTTTGACATTCCAGGAGGGGGGTCGTGGGAGGGGGGAGGGGGGAGGGCGGCTTTGGGCCGCGCCACTTGAACTCGGTAATAGGGGAGACTTGCCTGCTCGGTTGGACTGGTCGATCATGGGCTGCACTATTCTCCTCCTGGCGTTAATGAACCTGAGGAAGACGAAGAGAGGGAGGGAGGAGGAGACGAGGAGAGGGAGGAAGGAGGAGACGAGGAGAGGGAGGGAGGAGGAGACGAGGAGAGGGAGGGAGGACGAGACGAGGAGAGGGAGGGAGGAGGAGACGAGGAGAGGGAGGAAGGAGGAGACGAGGAGAGGGAGGGAGGAGGAGACGAGGAGAGGGAGGAAGGAGGAGATGAGGAGGAGGAGGAGGGAGGAGAGGAGGAGGAGGAGATGAGGAGGAGGAGGAGGAGAGACGAGGAGAGGGAGGAAGGAGGAGAGGGAGGAGGGAGGAGGAGGACGAGGAGAGGAGGAGGAGAGCGAGGAGAGGGGGAGGAGGAGGCGAGGAGAGGGAGGGAGGAGGAGACGAGGAGAGGGAGGAAGGAGGAGACGAGGAGAGGGAGGGAGGAGGAGACGAGGAGAGGGAGGGAGGAGGAGATGAGGAGAGGGAGGGAGGAGGAGACGAGGAGAGGGAGGGAGGAAGGACAGAGGAAACAAGAAGAGACACAAGTCAGTGGATTTCTCAGAGCAAGATTAGACAAAAAAACATCAACCACTGAGACCCTGAACGCCTCGGCCCCTGGACCCGAGAACCACTGAGACCCTGAACGCCTCGGCCCCTGGACACGAGAACCACTGAGACCCTGAACGCCTCGGCCCCTGGACACGAGAACCACTGAGAACCTGAACGCCTCGGACCCTGGACACGAGAACCACTGAGACCCTGAACGCCTCGGCCCCTGGACACGAGAACCACTGAGACCCTGAACGCCTCGGCCCTCGACCCGAGAACCACTGAGACCCTGAACGCCTCGGCCCCTGGACACGAGAACCACTGAGACCCTGAACGCCTCGGCCTCGACCCGAGAACCACTGAGACCCTGAACGCCTCGGCCCTCGACCCGAGAACCACTGAGACCCTGAACGCCTCGGCCCCTGGACACGAGAACCACTGAGACCCTGAACGCCTCGGCCCTCGACCCGAGAACCACTGAGACCCTGAACGCCTCGGCCCTCG
>NC_079404.1:24172122-24179622 GCF_029220125.1 Pseudoliparis swirei
CTGCCAACAAGTCGCAGCGTCTCTCCTCAGCCTGTCAACGTCTCACTCGACCTGTTTGAGTCTGAGAGGATCAGCTGGACCACATGGTTCTGTCAAAACAAGGTTCTTTGAGGAACCATATATGGTTCCTCAAAGAACCTTTCAAACCAGGGTTCCCTCAAGAAGCATTCCTTAAAGAGTTATTCAAAGAACCTATAAAGGTGCCTCAAATGTAATCATAGTTCCCCAGTAGGTTCTGTGTAGAACCACAAAGCCTTAAAGAACCTAAGGAACCTTTATGGCTCTGTGTGTAGTAACAGAACCATAAAGGTTCTTTATGGTTCCGTGTGTAGTAACAGAACCACAAGGAACCTTTACGGTTCCGTGTGTAGTAACAGAACCATAAAGGTTCTTTATGGTTCCGTGTGTAGTAACAGAACCACAAGGAACCTTTACGGTTCCGTGTGGTTCTGTGTCCAGTAACAGAACCATAAGGAACCTTTATGGTTCCGTGTGTAGTAAAAGAACCAGTTCATCTCACTGGCCCAAACTCTTCTGGACCCTCGATGAGCTCCTTCCTCCGCCATGGAGTCGTGTCCCGAGAGTTTATTTCCCACAATGCATCACTTCTCCTTTCTCCCTCACTCTCTCCTCCTCCCTCACCTCCTCCTCCCTCACCTCCTCCTCTCTCACCTCCTCCTCTCCTCTGCTCTCACTCAAGTCCTTTCAGAAACCTGATAAGCACACACACACACACACACACACAGACACACACACACACGTGCCCCCCCCCCCCCCTCGATGCTCTTAAGACGTGGTCCGAGGAGAGGAGGAGTCCTTATGGACAAAACACTGGCCGGCGAGGCTTCAACGCCTTGAGAGGCATTATGACATGGCAGGCAGGAAGGGGGCGTGGCCAGAGGGGGGCGGGGCCAGCGGGGGGAACCCGATGACCTCGCCATCGATCTCTACATCAGCAGCGTTAGCAGAATTTAGCGGAGAGAACCTGGGGGGGGGGGGGGGGGGCTCTTTGTGTGTTTGTGTGAGTATGTGTGTGTGTGTGCGTGTATGTGTGTGTGTGTGTCTCTGCATGTTTATGTGTGTGTGTCTGTGTGTGTATGTGTGTGTGTGTGTCTCTGCATGTTTATGTGTGTGTGTGTCTGTGTGTGTCTTTGTATGTGTGTGTACGTGTATGTGTGTGTGTGTCTCTGTATGTTTATGTGTGTGTGTGTGTCTGTGTGTGTCTTTGTATGTGTGTGTATGTGTCTGTGTGTGTCTCTTTGTGTGTGTGTGTCTCTTTGTGTGTGTCTCTTTGTGTGTGTGTGTAACTATACTCTCTGTACATTAACGCCCTTTAAGTCTCTAGAAAGCTCCATGTGTGACTTTGCATTTATCTGTGTGTGTGTGTGTGTGTGTGTGTGTGTAGGTCACTATGTGTTGGAAGTATTTGCCTTTGGGTGTGTACAGTACGTGTACACGGTTGTGCACACACACACACACACACTCACTCACTCACTCACACGCCCTCCCTTCATATTCAGATCTCCGCGTATCGCTGCCAATAATTCATGAGTGATCCGCGCCCCTCGCCGGCCTTTAGCATTTTTATTTAATCTGCCGCGCGCCGACTCATCAATAATACACACCGACATGTGTGTTAACACGTCTGCAGTGTGTGTGTGTGTGTGTGTGTGTGTGTCGGGGTTCATCCGGCGGCATTTGACCGCGGCGCGCGGCCGCTAAGTGTTTTCTTTATGCCTCCCGAAGCCCTCGTTGGATTGATGTCACAGTGTGTGTGAGTGTGTGAGTGTGTGAGTGTGAACAGAATCACATCATAGGGAAATTGACTTCACCAAATCAGTGGGTCAGGAGGTAACATCACCGGGGTTGCCATGGAGACGCCCAATGACGGGGCTCCGTCGACCGGCACAACAACAACACGCCCTCACGTAACCTCTCTCTCTCATCCCTCTCTCTCTCTCATCCCTCTCTCTCTCTCTCATCCCTCTCTCTCTCTCTCATCCCTCTCTCTCTCTCTCTCATCCCTCTCTCTCTCTCATCCCTCTCTCTCTCTCTCATCCCTCTCTCTCTCATCCCTCTCTTCCTCTCATCCCTCTCTCTCTCTCTCTCCATCTTTCGTCCTCCTCTGTCGTCCTTTTGTTTCCCCCCTCTTCCTCCTCTTGCTCCTCTTCCTCCTCTTCATCACTTTATTGTTCCTCTCTCATGCTTCACTGAACGGCTCCAACGACTGCGTGTGGAAAAATGCCTCCGATGAAGATGCAGGGTTTAACAGCTAATACCCCAGAGATTAACCACCCCCAGTTCCCCTCTCACACACACACACACACACACTCACACTCACACACACACACACACACTCACACACACACACTCACAGCTGTATGAATTGATCCCCCATGGATTTCAGAGGGGTCACATGATGTGATAACCTCAACAGGATTCCCTCTGGTCTTGTGTGTGTGCGTGTGTGTGTGGCGTGTGTGTAGGTGTGTGTGTGTGGCATGTGTGTGTGTGTGCGTGTGTGTGTGTGGCGTGTGTGTGTGTGTGTGAATCCTCCACAGACACACTAATCTAACGTGTCTCAGAGGTCTCAGATTGAACAACGGTTGGGAATAACGTGAACATCATTAAGCCTGTAATGAGGATTATGGTCTCTCTCTCTCTTCATCTATGTCTCTCTCTCTCTCTTATCTTCATCTATGACTCTCTCTCTCTCTCTCTCTCTTATCTTCATCTATGACTCTCTCTCTCTCTCTTATCTTCATCTATGACTCTCTCTCTCTCTTATCTTCATCTATGACTCTCTCTCTCTCTCTTATCTTCATCTATGACTCTCTCTCTCTCTCTCTTATCTTCAACTATGACTCTCTCTCTCTCTCTTATCTTCATTTAGTCTCTATCTCTCTCTCTCTTATCTTCATCTATCTCTCTCTCATCTTCATCTCTCTCTCTTTAATAACCGTGATAACTCTGCATGTTGGTGGATATCTGCGTTGATCCCTCCGAGATATACATAATTAAATGTTTTGTTTGTGTGAAATCTTCGTGTCACGTTGTTGTTGTTGTTGTTCCCTTTTCCTGGTCATCATTACAAAAGAGATTCATGTGATGAAACATGGACACTAACGAGCAGCTGCTGCTTCAACATGATGCCCCACAAACAACTTTTACTTATGCGTACAACTGTGACATCATCTTCATCATCATCTTCATCATCATCATCATCATCATTAATGATCTCAAAAACAAAAAAAGTCAAACTAGCGTCACAATACGCTGCAGAGATTGGGAATAAGAAGCCCAAAACTGAGACGTTCACAAATAATTTAAAAATAATAAAAATTCTAAAAAGTAAAATGTGCCATAAAAAGCCAGAAGAAGAGTCGTGAGAGAAGAACTTTAAATAAGTTCATTAAAGAAAATATAAATAAACACCCAATAAAAATCATCTGGCTGCACGGCGGCTGATTTTATTGGATGTTTATTCAGACTTAATTAACACGGAAAATCACTCCAGGCTACTGTGTGTGTGTGTGTGTGTGTGTGTGTGTGTGTGTGTGTGTGTGTGTGAGGCTCACCAGTTGTTCACTTGCAGGATGGTGAGGCCGGTGTCTTGCGCCAGCTGCTTCTTCTGCTCCTCCGACGGGTACGGGTGCTGCAGGGGGCGGAGACAACACAGCGTTAGAGATAGGCCACGCCCCCTAACTGTTTAACGAAGCCGTCAAAAAAAAAGAGGATTTGATGTACGGAGAGACTTGTACACACACACACACATCATACACACACACACACACGTCATACGGCGGAATGAGAGGTAGAAAAATGAGACGTGTGGGCGCGTTGGCGTGTAGGTGTCAGTGTGTGTGTGTGTGTGTGTGTGTGTGTGCTCGACAATCATTAATGGAATATGAATTCTTGTAATTAATGGCAGCCAAAAAGGCGAGCCAATTAGAAAGTTAAGTGAAGTGGAGAACCAGCAGCTCTGGTAATTAGGCTCCCCCTTACACAAATATATATTCTCCCCCCCCCTCCCCCCCTCCCCCACACCTCTCACCCCGCTGCATATGTAATCAGTGGGAGACGAGTGTGTGACGTTGACCCGACGTCTCTGCTGCCGTTGGGAGGAGCTGAGAGCCTCACATGAGGAGCTTTAAAGAATTACATAACAACAATACACTCAATAAATTAAATGAGATAAATTAAATAGATGAAAAAATTAAATGAATTTGAAGAATTCAAAGAATTCAATCAATTCAATAAATTCAATAAATTAATTAAATAAATAAAAATCATTTAATAATTAAAAAAATGCAAAAATCTAAGATTATGAATATAAATAATAATAATAAAAATAATAGGAATATAAAAATAAACGTATAAAGAAAATTTAAAGGAAAAAAAAGAAAGAAAAAAAAGAAAATTATTTTAAATAAACAAATGGAAAAAATGACAACACAAAATAATAAAAATGAATAAATAAATAAAATAAATAAAATGAATGAAATAAATGAAATGAATAAATAAAATACATTTAAAAAGTAGATACAAATAAATAAACAACATATCTGTACACAGCACCTTCTATACATCTCAAACCGACCAAACGAAGAACGTATTACGTAGCGGCAAATCAAGGAATGCAAAACAGTAACGCGAGAAAGCTCTTAATTGTGATAACATATATTACAGGACTGTCTCAGAAAATTAGAATATTGTGATGAAGTTCTTTATTTTCTGTATTGCAATTAAAAAAACAAAAATGTCATGCATTCTGGATTCATTACAAATCAACTGAAATATTGCAAGCCTTTTATTCTGATTTATTGCTGATTATGGCTTACAGTTTAAGAAAACTCAAATATCCTATCTCTAAATATTAGAATATCATGAAAAAGTATACTAGTAGGGTATTAAACAAATCACTTGAATTGTCTAATTAACTCGAAACACCTGCAAGGGTTTCCTGAGCCTTGACAAACACTCAGCTGTTATAAATCTTTTTTTTACTTGGTCTGAGGAAATATTAAAATTTTATGAGATAGGATTTTAGAGTTTTCTTAAGCTGTAAGCCATAATCAGCAATATTAAAATAATAAAAGGCTTGCAATATTTCAGTTGATTTGTAATGAATCCAGAATGCATGACATTTTTGTTTTTTTAATTGCATTACAGAAAATAAAGAACTTTATCACAATATTCTAATTTTCTGAGACAGTCCTGTATATATTACGTGAGAAAACCAAAGAAAACCAAAGAAGCAGCGTGGACCAGATCTGTGACTGAGGAGTCTCATGACCCAGCAGCAGCGCGAGGACGTCAACCAGCTTCCTGTCTGTGTGACCTCCAGCATCAAACCCTCTGAACACGCCTCCCTGCTCCACCGGGACGATAACACGGTGTTTATAGAGAGTAAACACAGCGAGTGAGGAGAGTCACCTGTTTAAATATAGAGGGACGGAATAAGTGGGACCGATGAGTGTGTGAGTGTGTGTGTGTGTGTGGGGGTATCACAGTTGCTCCGGCCCTTGTCCATGGAGGACAATGTGCTGTTCATGAATGAGACAAGATATGAACTGTGCTGGACGGGGGCCATGGGGGGGGGGGGGGGCGCTGACTGGGACTATGAACGAGATGAAGATGAGCAGGAGGAGGAGGAAGTGACGTCAACTCATGGAGTCGTGGGATCATTTCCTCAAAAGCTGAAAAAGTAACCTAAAATAAATATATATACTGTATAGATGTTTCTATTTTATGAAACCACGGGAAGAAAATCCACAGATATTACAAATGTAAATATTTTCAATATACATGTCACTTAAATGTGCGTCACTCTCCACACGGATCACACAAATAATCATGAAGTCTGTTCAGTATTTATCTATTTGTACTAATTTTTTATAACCTATAGAACACGTAACTTTTTGTGTTGGTCATTATAAATATATATATATATTATACATATATGTATATATATAACACACATACATAATATATATTATATAACATATATATATATTATATCATTCTATATATACAATTAAGTATAGTATTATATATAATATAATATATATAACACACATATATATGTAATATAATATATATATATATGTTATAACATATATATATATTATGTAATATTATATATATACGATTATATATATATATTTAGTTTTATAAATATTATATATATATATAAATATTGTAATAATATTATAATTTATATATATATACATATATATATAAATATATATATATATATATATATATTAAAATAATATTAAAATATTATAATTTGTGTATATACATATATATATTATAATAATGTATATATATATATGTATGTATGTATATATAAATATATATATATAGTAGTGATGGAGTGATGGAGTGATGGGAGCCTGACACTGTGTTATGGGGACCAACAATAGGCGCCAAACATATGGGTACTGTATAATACTTCCAGTATGTCTAAGAATAACACACACATCGATTGTGTTCGATTCCGGGACGACCGGCAGCGGCGGAGCGACGGGGGCGTGTGATTGGTCGAGAGGGAACGGCGAACACAGGGAGGCTAATTTCATGCGACGCGATATAATTGCATTGTCGCCTCTGGCCAAATATGTGTCCACTTCTCATGTGTGTGTGTGAACAGTCCGTCCATTCATGTACTGTGTGTGTGTGCGTGTGTGTGTGTGTGTGTGCGTGTGTGTGTGTGTGTGTGTGCGTGTGTGTGCGTGTGTGTGTGTGTGTGTGTGCGTGTGCGTGTGTATGTGTGTGTGTGTGTGTGTGTGCGTGTGTGTTCCATACTGTCTGATATCAAAATTAAAATAACTTCATATCTGGGGCGCCGTCCGTCTTTCGCGTGTGTAGAAAAGTGAGGAAACATTATTCTTTAAGGCTTCTTGTATCATCTGACACACACACACACACACACACACACACACACACACACACACACACACTGAGGACTCAATGACTACAGGCCCGTCGCCCTGACCTCTGTGGTCATGAAGTCCTTTGAACGCTTGGTCCTGTCACACCTCAAGACCATCACCGACCCACTCCTGGACACCGTGCAGTTCGCCTACAGAGCCAACAGGTCTGCAGACGATGCAGTCAACATGGCCCTTCACTACATCCTCCAGCATCTGGACTCCCGAGGAACCTACGCCAGGATCCTGTTTGTGGACTTCAGCTCTGCCTTCAATTCCATCATCCCGTCCCTGTTGCAGGACAAGCTCTCCCAGCTGCATTGCCCGACTCCACCTGCAGGTGGATCACAGACTTCCTGACCGACAGGAAGCAGCACGTGAGGCTGGGGAAACACGTCTCAGGCTCCCGGACCACCAGCACGGGTTCCCCAAGGCTGTGTTCTCTCCCTCTGCTGTTCTCCCTGTACACCAACAGCTGCACCTCCAGTCACCAGTCCGTCAAGCTCCTAAAGTTCGCGGATGACACCACCCTCATTGGACTCATCTCTGGCGGGGACGAGACCGC
>NC_079405.1:0-102500 GCF_029220125.1 Pseudoliparis swirei
ATAAAACCAAAAGACACACACACACACTAAAGATACACACAGAGACACACTAAAGATATGCCACACAGAGGACACACTAAAGATACACACACACAGAGACACACTAGAGATACACACACAGAGACACACTAAAGATAATACACTATATTACTAGATACACACACACACAGAGACACACTAAAGATACACACACACTAGAGAGATACATACACACAGAGACACTAAAGATACACACACAGAGACACCAGAGATACACACACATAGGAGACACACTAAAGATACAGCACACACTAGAGATACACACACACAGTAAGACACTAAAGATACACACACACAGACATTACACCAGAGATACACACACAGACACACCAAAGATACACACACACAGAGACACAATCAGAGATACACACACACAGAGACGTCACCAAAGATACACACACACAGTATTAATACACAGAGACACACCTAAAGATACACACAGAGACACACTAGAGATACACACACAAAGACACCATACACACAGAGACACACTAGAGATACACAATAGAGTAAACAACTAAAGATACACACACACAAAGATAATAACACACAGAAATAGATACACACACAGAGACACACTAAAGATACACACACACTAAAGATACACACACACAGAGACACACTAGAGATACACACACACTAAAGATACACACACACAGAGACACACTAGAGATACACACACACTAAAGATACACACACACAGAGATACACTAGATACACACAGAGACACTAAAGATACACATAATAGCACACACAGAGACACACTAAAGATACACACATAATAATTAGAGATACACACTAAAGACACATAGAGACACACTAAGATACACACACAGAGACAACACACAGACAGACACACACACTAGAGATACACACACACAAGACAAGATACACACACTAGAGACACACTAAGACAGAGCACACACTAAAGATAACACACAGAGACACACCAGACACAATAAAGGATACACACACACAGAGACATAGACACACACATACACACTAAAGATACAGATACAGAGACACACAGAGACACACTAGAGATAATATACACACAGAGACACACCAAAGATACACACACACAGACACATTACCTAAAGATACATAGAGACACATGAGACACTAAAGATACACACACACAGACACACTAGAGATACATACACACAGAGACACCAAAGATATAATACACACTATAAAGATACACACACAGAGTATAAAGATACACAGATACACACACTAAAGATACACACACAGATATTACCACTAAAGACACACTAGATAATACAATAACACTAAAGATACACACACACAGAGACACACTAGAGACACACACAGAGACACACTAAAGATAATACATACACACATATAGAGACACACTAGAGATACACATAGACACACTAAAAGATACACAATAACATTACTATTACATTGAGATGCTACTTAAAGACACACACACAGAGACACACTAAAGATACACACACACTAAGATATGTCAGACACAATTGTAGAGACACACACACTAAAGATACACACCAGAGACAATACACACAGAGACACTAGAGATACACACACAGAGACACTAAAGATACACACACACTAAAGATAATACACACACAGACAATACCTAGAGATACACACACACTAAAGATATACAGAGTATACACTAAAGATAAAACACACCAAAGATACACACACACAGAGACACACTAGAGATACACACACACAGACACACTAAAGATACACACACACTAAAGATACACACACAGAGACACACTAGAGATACACACACACAGAGACACACTAAAGATACACACACAGAGACACACTAAAGATACACACACTAAAGATACACACACACAGAGACACACTAGAGATACACACACACAGAGACACACTAAAGATACACACACACTAAAGATACACACACACTAAAGATACACACACACAGAGACACACTAAAGATACACACACACAGACACTAAAGATACATTAAAGATACACACCAGAGATACACAGGACACACTAAAGATACACACACACTAAAGACAAGGCTGTGAGTATTGGCCACCAGAGATACACACACACAGCATACCAAAGATATATTACACTAAAGATACACACACAGAAGAGACACACTAGAGATAAATACACAGAGACACACTAAAGATACATACACACACTTAAAGATACACACACTAAAGATACATACGCAGAGACACACTAGAGATACACACACAGAGAGACACTAAAGATACACACACACATTATATACACACACAGAGTATTAATACACTAGAGATACACAGATAATAATATATATAAGATACATACCAGATACATACACTAAAGATATACACACACAGAGACACACTATTATTATACACATGCAGAGACACAGTATATTACTAAAGATACTAGAGACACACAGAGACACACTAAAGATACACACACACTAAAGATACACACACACTAAAGATACACACACACAGAGACACACACACAGAGACACACTAGAGATACACACACTAAAGATACACACACAGACACTAAGATACATAATACACACTAAAGATACAGATATACACAGACACACAGAGACACACAGACACACTAGAGATACACACACACAGACACACTAAACACACACACAGAGACACACCAAAGATACACACACAAGACACACACACTAGAGATATACACACACACTAAAGATACACACACACAGAGACACACTAAAGATAATAATACTAAAGATACACACACAGAGACACACTAGAGATACACACAGAGACACACTAGAGATACACACACACTAAAGATACACACACACAGAGACACACTAGAGATACACACACACAGACACACTAAAGATACACACACACAGAGACACACTAGATAATAATAATACTAGATACACACACACAGAGTATTAATTAAAGATACACACAGACACACTAGAGATAACACACAGAGACACATTTAGATATACACTAAAGATAATACACAATATTACTAGAGATACACACATAATAATAGAGACACACAGAGACACACTATAATACACAGAGACACACTAAAGATACACACACACTAAAGATACACACACACAGAGACACACTAAAGATACACACACACAGAGACACACTAGAGATACACACACACAGAGACACACTAAAGATACACACACACTAAAGATACACACACACAGAGACACACTAGATACACACACACTAAAGATACACACACAGAGAATTAGACGACACACACTACACAGATACACACACTAAAGATACACACTACAGAGACACACTACAGAGACACACTAAAGATACCAAACAGAGACATACACAGATACACACACTAAAAGATAATAATACACATTGTTATACACCAGAGATACACACACTAAAAGATACACACACACAGTAGACACACTAGAGATACACACACAGAGACACAGATATAAGACACACTAGAGATAACACACTAAAGATAATACACACACAGAGACACTAGAGATACACACACAGAGACAATACTAAAGATACACACACACAGAGATAATAATTAAAGATATTAATACACTAAAGATACACACACACAGAGACAATACCTAGAGATACACACACAGGACACACTAAAGATACACACAGAGATATACACACACTAGAGATACAATACACAAAGACACACTAGAGATAATAATAATTAAAGATACACACACACAGAGACACACTAGAGATACACACACACAGAGACACTAAAGATACACACACACTAAAGATACACACACACAGAGACACACTAGAGATACACACACACAGAGACACACTAAAGATACACACACACTAAAGATACACACACACAGTATTACACTTAGAGACACACCTAAAGACACACTACACACACAGAGATACCAAAGATATACACACTAAAGATAATAATAACACATGACATACACTATAGACACACACCACTAGAGATACACACAGACATACTTAGACACACACAGAGATACACTAGAGACACACACACAGAGACAATAAACACACAGAGACACACTAAAGATACACACACAGAGACACACTAGAGATACACACACACAGACACACTAAAGATACACACACAGAGACACACTAGAGATACACACACACAGAGACACACTAAAGATACACACACACAGAGACACACTAGAAATACACACACAAAGATACACTAAAGATACACACACACAGAGACATAATTAAAGATAATAATAATAATTAAAGATACACACACACAGAGACACACTAAAGATACACACACACAGAGACACACTAGAGATACACACATAATAATACCAAAAGATACACACACTAAAGATATACACAGAGACACTAGAGATACACACAGAGACACACTAAAGATATACACATCTAAAGATAATAACAACAGAGACACACTAATTAGAGATACACAGAGACACACTAGAGATACACACACACTAAAAGATACACACACAGAGACACACTAGAGATACACATATAATACACACAGAGACACACTAGATACACAATAATACTCAAAGATACACACACAGAGAGACACAAAGATACACACACACAGAGACACACTAAAGATACACAACACGTATACACACACAGAGACACATTAGAGATACACACACACAGAGACACACAGATATATACACATAGAGACACACAGAGATACACACACAGAGACACCATGGCTGTAGATACACACACCAAAGATATATTACACACAGATATTACACACTAGAGATACACACACAGAGACACACTAGAGCATACACACACACTTAAGATACACTGTCACACACTGTATAGAGACACACTAGAGATACACACAAACAGAGACACACACAGAGACATTTAGGTGATACACAGACACTAAAGATACACAATAACAGAGAGTTAGACACACTAAAGATACACACACACTAAAGATACACACACACACAGAGACACACTAGAGATACACACAGAGATAATAATTAAAGATACATAATAATTAAAGATACACACACAGAGACACACCAGAGACACACACACAGAGTATTGGCTACCAGATACACCAAAGATACACACACAGAGACACACTAAAGATACACACAGAGACACACTAAAGATACACTTACAGAGACACACTAGAGATACACACACAGAGACATACCAAAGACACACTCAAAGATATGCACATACTTGGAAGACACACACACAGAGACACACCAGATACAATACTAAAGATACACACAGAGACACACTAGAGACACACACACAGAGACACACCAGAGATACACACAGAGACACACTAAAGATACACACACTAAAGATACACACAGAGATACACACACTAAAGACAATAACAGACACACTAGAGACACACACACTAAGATACACACACAGAGACACACTAAAGATAAGACACCAAAGATACACACACATTAGACACACTAGAGATACACACACAGAGACACACTAAAGATACACACACAGAGACACACTAGAGATACACACACACAGAGACACACTAAAGATACACACACTAAAGATACACACACACAGAGACACACTAGAGATACACACACACAGAGACACTAAAGATACACACACAGAGACACACTAAAGATAATAATACACACAGAGACACACTAGAGATACACACACTAAAGATAATAATAACAGAGACACTAGAGATACACACACAATTAAAGATATACACACACAGAGACACTAGATATACACACACAGAGACACTAGAAGATACACACACTAAAGATGACACACAGAGACACACTAGAGATAATAATACACACAGAGAACTAGAGATACACACAGACACACAATTAATTAATACATAATACTAAAGATACATACACACAGACACACTAGAGATACACACACAGATATTATATATTACACTACCTAAAGATACACACACACTAAAGATACACACGCAAAGATTACACACACACTAAAGATACACACACAGAGACACACTAAAGATACACACACACTAAAGATACACACACACAGAGACACACTAGAGATACACACACACTAAAGATACACACACACAGAGACACACTAGAGATACACACACACAGAGACACACTAAAGATATATATATAGAGATAATACACATAGAGACACAATTAACTAGAGACACACACAGAGACACATATATATCAAAGATATACAGAGACACACAGAGACACACAGAGACACTAAAGATATTACACACCAAAGATACACACACACAGAGAGTTACCACCATAGAGATACACACACACAGAGACACACTAAAGATACACACACACTAGAGATACACACACACAGAGACACTAAAGATACACACACACTAAAGATACACACACACTAGAGATAGATACACACACACACTAGAGATACACACACACAGAGACACACTAAAGATACACACACAGAGACACACTAGAGATACACACACTAAAGATACACACACTAAAGATACACACACACAGAGACACACCAGCATACAGAGACTAAAGAAAGATACACACAGAGACACTAGAGATACACACACAGAGACACACTAAAGATACACACTATACACACACACTAGAGACACACACACAGAGGTCACCAGATACACACACAGAGACACACTAAAGATACACACACACTAAAGATACACACACACTAAAGATACACACACACAGAGACACACTAGAGATACACACACACAGAGACACACTAAAGATACACACACTAAAGATACACACACAGAGACACACTAAAGATACACACACACAGAGACACACTAGAGATACACACACACAGAGACACACTAAAGATACACACACACTAAAGATACACACACACAGATATTAATTAAAGATACACACTAAAGATATACCTAGATACACACAGAGACACACTAGAGATACACACACAGAGATATTATTACACACATCATAAAGATAATAACACACTAAAGATACACACACTAGATAGAGATAATAATTAAGACAATACCTAGATACACACAGAGATTACACTAAAGATAATAATATTACTAAAGATACACACACACAGAGACACACCTAGACACAATAATAGAGACACACACAGATACACACTAGAGATACACTAGATAATACACACAGAGACACATCAGAGATACACACAATAATAGAGACACACTAAAGATACACACACACTAAAGATACACACACAGAGACACACTAAAGATACACACACAGAGACACACTAAAGATACACACACACAGAGACACACTAGAGATACACAATAATTATACACAGAGACACTAAAGATACACAGAGACACACTAGAGACACACTAAAGATACACACAATAAAGATACACACAGACACACTAGAGATACACACACAGAGAGACACTACTAAGGATTACACACTAAAGATACACACACACAGAGACACACTAGAGATACACACACTTAAAGATACACACAGAGACACGAGATACAATACACACACAGAGACACACAACCAAAGATACACACACACCAAAGATACACACACACAGAGACACTAGAGATACACACACACAGAGACACACTAAAGATACACACTAAAGATACACACACAGAGACAATACTAGAGATACACACACACAGAGACACACCAAGATACACACACACACTGCAGATATATACATACCAAAGATATACACACACAGAGAACACTAGAGATAATAATAATAGAGACACACTGAAAGATAATAACACACTAGAGATACACCTGTATACACACAGAACACAGAGACATTGCACACTATAAAGATACACACACAGAGACAATACCAACAGATAATAACACACTAAAGATACACACACACAGAGACACACTAGAGATACACACACACAGAGACACACACACTAAAGATACACACACACAGAGACACACTAAAGATACACACACACTAAAGATACACACACACAGAGACACTAGAGATACACACACACAGAGACACACTAAAGATACACATAATAATATATATCATTACCTAGATACACACTAAAAGATACACACACAGAGTCACTAAAAGACACACACACAGAGACACCAGAGATACACACAGAGACACACTAAAGATAACACACACACCAAAGATACACCTAGATACACAGACAGAGATACATTAGAGATACACACACTAAAAGATAATACAGCTACACACAGAGACACACTAGAGGACAATAATAATATATATACACCTAAAGATATACATACACACACTAAAGATACACACACACAGAGACACACTAGAGATACACACACACAGAGACACTAAAGATACACACACTAAAGATATAATACACACAGAGACAATTAAAGATAATACACACAGAGACACTAGAGATACACACACAGAGACACACTTAAAGATAATACACACAGAGACACACTAAAGATACACACACACTAAAGATAATACACACACAGAGTATTACACCAGAGATACACACACAGAGACACACTAAAGATACACACACATAGACACACTAAAAGTGATACACACACAGAAACAATCACAGAGACACACTAAAGATACACACACACAGAGACACACTAGAGATACACACACACAGAGACACACTAAAGATACACACACACTAAAGATACACACACACAGAGACACACTAGAGATACACACACACAGAGACACACTAAAGATACACACACTAAAGATACACACAGAAACACACACAGACACACACACACAGAGACACACTAAAGATACACACACAGAGATACACTCAAAGATATACAATACACCAAAAGATACACACGCACAGAGACACACTGAGATACACACAGAGATACCAGACACATACCAAAAGATACACACACACAGAGACACACTCAGAGAGGCACAATACAGAGACACACTAAAGATACACGAGAAATACTAAAGTAATATACACACACAGAGAGACACACTAGAGATACACACACACTAAAGATACACACGCAGAGATGCACACACTAAAGATACACACATAGAGACATGCATATACAGAGATACCAGATACACACACAGAGTACACACTAAAGATACACACATTAAAGATACACACACACAGATACACACACACTAAAGATACAGAGAGACACAGAGACACAATATTAATTTAGAGATAATAATATCTAAAGACACACACAGGGACACACTAAAGATACACACACAGAGACACACTAAAGATACACTAATAGATACACATTAAAGATACACAGAGATACACACACAGAGATAATAATAATATATACATACAGACACAATTAAAGATACACACAGATTATACCTAAAGATATACATACACACATGAGACACACTAAAGATACACACACACTAGAGATACACTAATAATACAGAGACACACTAAAGATACACACAGAGTATACATTAAAAGATAAGCACACCAAAGATACACACAGAGACACACTAGAGAAACACACACAGAGACACACACAAAGATACACACACACTAAAGATACACACACACAGAGACACACTAGAGATACACACACACAGAGACACACTAAAGATACACACACAGAGACACACTAGAGATACACACACTAAAGATACACACACAGAGACACACTAGAGATACACACAGAGACACACTAGAGATACACACACACTAAAGATACACACACAGAGAGACACACACACAGAGACACACTAAAGATACACACACACTAAAGATACACACACACAGAGAGTAATAATAATTAGAGATACACACAACAAGAGAGACACACTAGAGATACACACAGAGACACACTAAAGATACGAGATACACACACTAAAGATACACAGAGAGACACACTAGAGATACACACACACTAAAGATACACACACACTAAAGATACACACGCAGAGATACACACACTAAAGATACACAGAGAGACACACTAGAGATACACACACACTAGAGATACACACACTAAAGATACACACACACAGAGACACACTAGAGATACACACACACAGAGACACACTAAAGATACACACACACTAAAGATACACACACAAAGAGACACACTAGAGATACACACACACAGAGACACACTAAAGATACACACACACAGAGACACACTAGAGATACACACACACAGAGACACACTAAAGATACACACACACAGAGACACACACACATAAAGAAGATACACACAGAGACATACTAAAAGATACACACACACTAATTAGAGATACACACACACAGAGACACACTAAAGATACACTAAAGATAATAATAATAGAGATACACTATTATTATACACACTAAAGATACACACACAGAGATAATACTAAAGATAGACACACACAGAGCACACAATAATAGAGACACCTAAAGATACATACACTAAAGATAATAATACAGACACACTAGAGATACACACACACAGAGACACACTAAAGATACACACACACTAGAGATACACACACACAGAGACACACTAGAGATACACACACACAGAGACACACTAAAGATACACACACTAAAGATACACACACACAGAGACACTAGATACACACACAGAGACACACTCAGTATTACAGATACACACACACTAAAGATACACACACACAGAGACACCAAAGATACACACACACAGTATTACACTAGAGATAATACACACACAGAGATACACTCAAGATAACACACACAGAGAGACACACCAGAGATAATAACACACTAAAGATAATAATAATAGAGACACACTAGAGATACACACACAGAGACACCTACCAAAGATACACACACACAGAGACACACTAGAGATACATACACACAGAGCATTACCAAAGATACACACACACTAGAGATACACACACACAGAGACAATTAAAGATACACACACACAGAACACTAGAGACATACAGAGATACACTAAAGATACACACATTAATTAAAGATACACACACACAGAGAATAATTAGAGACAATAATACACAGAGACACTAAAGATACACACTAGAGATACACACTAAAGATACACACAGAGATAATACCTAGAGATACACATAGAGACACACAGAGATACATACACAATTAAAGATACACACACTAAGAGATAGACACACAGAGACATACATAACAAAGAGACACACCTAAAGATACACACGAGAGTACACATAAAGATATTATAGAGACACCAGAGATACACACACTAAAGATACACACACAGATTAAAGATACACACGCAGAGACACACATTAATAATACGCAGAGACACACTAGAGATACACACTAGAGATAATACACACTAAAGATAATACACAATAATATTTATATTAATACCTAGAGATACACACTACAGAGTATTATTACACTAAAGATAATAATAATACCAAGAGACACAATAGATATTTATATCAATTAAAGATACACACCAAAAGATAATAATACAGAGTATTACCTAGTCATACACAAAGAGAGACACACTAAAGATACACACACACTAAAGATACACACACACTAAAGATACACACACAAAGAGCATTAACACACAGAGACACACTAGAGATACACACAGAGACACACTAAAGATACACACACACAGAGACACACTAAAGATACACACACACAGAGACACTAGAGATACACACACACAGAGACACACTAAAGATACACACACACTAAAGATACACACACACAGAGACACACTAGAGATACACACACAGAGACACACTAAAGATACACACACAGAGACACACTAAAGATACACACACACAGACACACTAAAGATACACACACACAGACACACTAGAGATACACACACACAGAGACACACTAAAGATACATAATAACACAGAGACACACTAATAATAAGATACACACTAATTAGATAACACACTAGGAGACACAGAGATACACTTTAGATAATAATAATAATAATTAGAGACACACTAATAAGATTAATAATACCTACACAGAGACACACACTAAAGATACACACACACAGAGACACATCCTTGAGATACACACACACTAAAGATATAATAATAATAGAGATACACACAGAGTACACACACTAAAAGATACATACACACAGAGACACACTAGAGATACACACACAGAGACACACTAAAGATAATAACACACACTAAAGATACACACACACAGAGACACACTAGAGATACACACACACAGAGACACACTAAAGATACACACTAGAGATACACACACTAAAGATACACACACAGAGACACACTAGAGATACACACAGAGACACACTAGAGATACACACACACTAAAGATACACACACAGAGACACATTAAAAAAAAACACACATTTAAATAACACAAACAGGAAAAACACAAAATAAACATAAATACAAACAGAGACACACTAAAGATACACACAAAAAATAAATACACACAAAACATTAAAATAACAAACATTAAAAAAACACACAAAACATTAAATAAACACAAAAACATTAAATAACACAACAGAGAAAAACACACAAACACATTAATAAACACACAAAAATAAAGATAAAAAATTAAAAAAAACACAAAACATTAAAATAACACAAAAACACATAAAACAAATATGTAACAAAAAACAATAAAAACAAACATAAAATAACAAACAAGAAATAAATAAACAAAAAACCCCTAAAATAACAAAACTTAAAATAAAACAAAAATTTTAAAATAAAAAAAACATAAATAATTTTAAATAAAATAAAAAAAAAATAAATTAAAAAAAAACATTAAAATAAACAATTAAAATAAAAACAAAACATTAAAAAAAAACATTTAAAATAAAAAAAAACAAAAAAAAATAAAACAAAATAAAAAATAAACATTTAAAAATAAAACAAATAAATAAACATTTAAAAAAAAACTTAAAATAACACCCGAATAAAATAAAATACAAACATTTAAATAAATAAAAAAATAAACACAAAAAAAAAAAAAAACATTTATCTAAACCCCTTTAAAAACATAATATTAAAATTTTAACCCCTAAACCCCAAAAAAAATTCATTAAATAGACCAAAAATTAATAAAAAAAATCCTTAATATAAAAAACATTAAATTCAAAACTTAAATTAATTAAAAAAATTAAATTCCCCCTTTTTTATTTAAAACATTAATTCCCCTTTTCCTTTTTACAAACCTTAATAAATTAAATTTTTAAAATTTAATTCAAAACCCCAAAAAAACCCCAAAACCCAAAAAGGCCAAAAATTAAAAAACCCCCTTAATTAAAATTAAAAAAACCATTAAAATAAAAATTTAAAAAAACTTAAAAAAATTAAAAAATTAATAAAACAAATTTCCAAAAAAACCCAAAATTAATATAAAATAATTTAAATAAAAATAAAAAAAAATAACAAAAAAAAAGAAAACATTAAATAAACAAAACATTAATAAATAAAATTTAAAAAATAAACATTTATAACAAAACAAAATTGCCCAAAAATTTAATATAACAACCCAAAATTATTTTCCTTTTTTTTTTTTTTTTTTTTTCCCCCCAAAAAAAAATAAATATTTTTTTTTATTTTTTTAATATAAAAAAAATTAAAAATTAAAAAAAAAAAAAAAAAAAAAAAAAAGAAAAAAAAAAAAAAAAAAAAAAAAAAAAAAAAAAACAAAAAAAAAAAAAAAAATTAAATAAAAAAAAAAAAAACAAAAAAAAAAAAATTTTTTTTTTAAAAAAAAAAAAAAAAACACAAAAAAAAGTTTTAAAAACTAAAAATAAAAAATTTAAAAAAAAATAAAAAAAAAAAAAAAAAAAAAAAAAAAAATTTTAAAAAAAAAAAAAAAACCCCAAAAAAAACCCAAAAAAAAAAAAAAAAAAAAAAAAAAAAAAAAAAAAAAAAAATTTAAAAAAAAAAAAAAAAAAAAAAAAATAAAAAAAAATTAAAAAAAAATAAAATAAAAAAAAAAAAAAAATTTAAAAAAAAAAAAAAAAAAAAAAAAAAAAAAAAAAAAAAAAAAAAAAAAAAAAAAAAAAAATAAAAAAAAAAAAAACAAAAAAACCCCAAAAAACCCCCCCCCCCGGGGGAAAAAAAAGGGGGGGTTTTAAAAAAAGGGGGGGTTTTTTTAAACCCAAAAATTTCCCCCGGGCCCCCAAAAAACCCCCCAAAAAACCCCCAAAAACCCCCCCGGGGGCCCCCCCAAAAAAAATTTCCCCCCCCAAAAAAAAACCCCCCCCTTTCCCCCCCCCCCAAAAAAAAAAAAAACCCAAAAATTTTTAAAAAAAAAAACAAAACCAAAAACCCAAAAAACCCCCCCCCAAAAGGGAAAATTTTCCCCCCCAAAAAAAAAAAACCCCCCCCCCAAAACCCCCCAACCCAAAAAAAAAACATTTAAATTACCCAAAAAAAGGTTTTAAAAAAAACCCCCCCCCCCCAAAAAAAAAAAAAAACCCAAAAAAAAACCCCCAAAAAAAAAAAACCCCAAAAAAAATTGGGGGAAAAAAAAAAAAAAAAAACCCCCCAAAAACCCAAAAAATTTAAAAAAAAAAAAAAAAAAAAACCCCCCGGGAAAAAAAAATTTAAAAAAAATTTAAAAAAACCCAAAAAAAAAAAAAAAAAAAAACCCCAAATTTAAAAAACCCAAAAATTTTTAAAAAAAAATAAATTTAAAAAAAAAACCCCCAAAAAAAACCCCTTTAAAAAAAATCAAAAAAAAAAAAAAAAAGAAAAAAAAAAAAAAAAACCAAAAAAACCCCCCCAAAAAAAAAAAACTCACGCCGGACCCCAAGGTCAAAGGTCGTGAGCTGGAGGAGCAGAAACTCCGACAGGAGTACCTTGATTTGAGCAAGAGGCCCGTGTTTCAGCTACGGGGGGGAGGATGTCTCAGCCTCAGACACCCAGAGGACCAGGACCAGGACCCCCAGCATCTGCCAAGACCCAGACCTCTGTGACCAGGAGACCCCAGACCCAGGACCTTAGACCACTGAGACCTGTAGACCCTGGACCCTGTCCCCGAGAATCTGCACGACTAATGACCCCTGAGACCCGCGTAGACCCTGTCCCCTGAGACCTGTAGACCCTGGACCCTAGACCCTGAGACCTGTAGACCCTAGACCCTGTCCTCTGTGTCCTCAGCGATGCAGACCAGATGCAGTCGTGGATCACGCGCATCAACGTGGTGGCGGCCATGTTTTCTGCGCCCCCGTTCCCGGCGGCGATCGGCTCCCAGAAGAGGTTCAGCCGGCCTCTGCTGCCGGGGTCCCACAGCAAGCTGCCCCCGGTGAGGCGCTCAGACCTGGTCCTCCTCAGACCCGGTCCTCCTCAGACCCGGTCCTCCTCAGACCCGGTCCTCCTCAGACCCGGTCCTCCTCAGACGAGGCGTTCATCATGTTCATGTGTTTCCCGTCAGGAGGAGCAGGTCAAGTCTCACGAGAACCGGTTCAGGGCGGTCTGCTCCGAGCTGGCGGAGCTCACGGCCTCCACGCCGGACCCCAAGGTCAAAGGTCGTGAGCTGGAGGAGCAGAAACTCCGACAGGAGTACCTTGAGTTTGAGGTACGCTGCTGGGGCAAATTCTGTAGACTACAGGGGGTGAGAGAATGAAGCCTGACTTCTATACAATGACAGAGGAGTCGCCTCTGGTGGTCAGGAGAGAGAGAATGCAGCTTTAACACATGAAGCATCGACTTCTATACAACCAGAGGAGCCGCTTCTGAAAAATGTAGAGAACAGAAGCATCGTGATTAAAACTGATATCCCTGGTGTTGGTCAAGGAGAGAGAATGCAGCTTTTACATGAAGCACAGACTTCTATACAACCAGAGAAGTCGCCCCTGGTGGTCAGGAGAGAATGCAGCTTTACCCCAACACATGAAGCATGACTTCTATACAAACCAGAGGAGTCGCCCCCTGGTGAGGTCAGAGAGAGAGAGAGAGAATGCAGCTTTTAACACATGAAGCATCGACTTCAGCACTACAGAGGAGCTCTGTCCCTCAAGTGGTCAGGAGAATGCATGCACACAATAGCTACTCACTTACACAACCAGAGTGAGTCGCCCCCTGCTGCTGAATCAGGAGAGAGAATGCAGCTTTAACACATGAAGCGATCCGACCACAACATACAACCAGAGAAGTCGCCCCTGGTGGTCAGGAGAGAGAATGCAGCTTTAACACATGAAGCATCACTTCTATACAACCAGAGAAGTCGCCCCTGGTGGTCAGGAGAGAATGTACACATGAAGTATCGACTTATGTCCAGAGGAGTCGCCCTCAGGTCAGGGAGAGAGAATGCAGGCCCAACACATGAAGCATCGACTTCTATACAACCAGAGGAGTCGCCCCTGGTGGTCGGAGAGAGAGAATGCAGCTTAATTAACACATGAAGCATGGGCTTCATACAACCAGAGAGAGAAGTCGCCCCGGTGGCTGTGAGAGAATGCAGCTAACACACAGTTACTTGACTTATACAACCAGAGGAAGTCGCCCTGGTGGTGGTCAGGAGAGAGAATGGCAGCTTTAACACATGAAGCATAGCCTTCTATACAACCAGAGGTGAGTCGCCACCTGGTGGTGGTCAGGAGAGAGAATGCAGCTTTAACACATGAGCAGCATCAAACTTCTATACAACCAGAGTGAGTCGCCTTACTGGTGGTCAGGAGAGAGAATGCAGCTTTAACACATGAAGCATCGACTTCTATATGCAACCAGAGGAGTCGCCCCTGGTTGGTCAGGAGAGAGAATGCAGCTTTAACACATGAAGCATAGCCTTCTATACAACCAGGAGGAGCCGCCCCTGCTGGTCAGGAGAGAGGAATGCAGCTTTAACACATGGAAGCATAGACTTCATACAACCAGAGGAGTCGCCCCCTGGTGAGGTCAGGAGAGAGAATGCAGCTTTAACACATGGAAGCATCGACTTCATACAACCAGAGGTAAGTCGCCCCTGCTGGTCAGGAGAGAGAATGCAGCTTTAACATGAAGTATCACTTATACAACCAGAGAAGTCGCCCCTGGTGGTTGTGGGAGAATGCAGCTTAATAATATGAAGCATCGACTTATACAACCAGAGGAGTCGCCCCTGTGTCAGATATATCAGCTAACACATGCTGGGCATCGACTTATACAACCAGAGGAGTCGCCCCTGGTGGTCAGGAGAGAGAATGGAAAGCTTAATAACACATGAAGCATCGACTTCTATACAACCAGAGAAGTCGCCCTGGTGGTCAGGAGAGAGAATGCAACTTTAACACATGAAGCATCGACTTCCTATACAACCAGAGAAGTCGCCCTCTAATTGGTCAGGAGAACAGTTTAACAGCGAAGCATCGATTTCATACAACCAGAGGAGTTGCCCTGCGGTCAGGAGAGAATGCAGCTTTACCACATGATGCATCGACTTCTATACAACCAGAGGTGTCACCCCCTGGTGGTCAGGAGAATGTGCTTAAATACGGGCGTAGTTACAGCCTTCATACAACCAGAGGAGCCGCCACTCAGGTCAGGAGAGAATGCAGCAACACATGAAGCATCGACTTCTATACAACCAGAGTCGCCCTGCTGGTCAGGAGAGAAAGATGCCAGCTTTAACACGCATGAAGCATGAACTTCTATACAACCAGAGGAGTCGCCCCTGGTGAATCAGTGAGAGAATGCAACTGCTTAACACATGTGAAGCATCGACTTCTCTATACAACCAAAGGAGTCGCCCCTGCTGGTCCAGGAGAGAGAATGCAGCTTTTAACGCACATGAAGCACTTAGCCTTCTATACAACCAGAGGAGCCCCCTGCTGGTCAGGAGAGAGAATGCAGCTTTAACACATTGAAGCATGAACTTCTATACAAATCCAGAGTCGCCCCTGGTGGCTTTAGTCAGGAGAGAATGCAGCTTTAATAACATGAAGCATAAAACTTCTATACAACCAGAGGAGTCGCCCCCTGGTGGTCAGGAGAGAGAATGCAGCTTTTAATACATGAAGCATATACTTCTATACAACCAGAGGAGTCGCCCCCTGGTGGTCAGGAGAGAATGCAGCTTTTAACACATGAAGCATAGACTTCTATACTTGTGCAGAGAAGTCGCCCCTGTGGTGGTCAGGAGAGAGAATGCAGCTTTAACACATGAAGCATAGACTTCTATACAACCAGAGTCGCCCCCTGGTGGTCAGGAGAGAGAATGCAGCTTTAACACCCATTTTAGATCTGGAGGTTTCAAAAAGAGGTTCTAAAAGAAACACTTTGATTCTATGGAAACTAATGTTGTCCGACATTTTTCAATCTAGTTTCATTATGGCACGTAGTGATATACTGGAGGATGAAAAATCTATTTAATCAGTGAAATGTGTTTCATCAGAGCAGGATGAGTGAGGCTCTAAAGGAAAGGTAATATCATTTATTCCACGATTTGTTCTACAATAATAATAATTATTATTATTATAATTATTATTATTATTATTATTATTATTATTATTATAATGTGACATTGAGGTGAACATATAATCAAGTGAACAGATATTGGGACTTTTACTACCTCGTATACTGGAGACCACAGTGTCTATTCAGCTGTTTGTGCCTCCTTCAAAATAAAAGCCGGGCCTCGCTTGTTGCAGCGCTCAGGAGTCGTCTGACGTTCTCATGTTTCACAAAAGTGAAACAACCAAAAGAGAAGAAGACACTTTTCAAAACAAAAGATTCAAAATACCTTCACAATAAAAGAGCAACAACGGTGTAACATGCGGTGATGAGTCCAGGGAGTGAAGGTCAGGGTTGTGTTGTTGACTCCGCCTCCTGGCGTCTCTCGTCAACCTCGAAGACGCGCGCGCTGCAGGACGTCGCCATGCCTGCTACAGCCCAACTGCCGGCGGCGAACCTGGCGACCTTGATCCCATGACTGCTTTCGGCCTGCAGAGGAGGAGAGGGGCAGCAGGCCGCGACCCCCAAAACCTCAGGTCGCCGAGGGCCTCAGAACCAGGCAGAGAGGAAACAGAAGAAGAACAGCTGACGGAAGAGCAGGAGGAGGCGCCCTAGAGGCGGACATGATGCATCATGGGTAGCGGGCCGACATCCTCCCTCAAGCTTTTCTGTTCAACGCGCTCTGATTGGCTCGGTGAGACGTTTGAGGTCCGTGGGAGAGGAGACGCTCGAGGACGAGCCGACGCGTTCAGGGAACCGGGTTTCATCCAAACATCCACCTTTCAGAGTAAGAGCGTCAGAGACTTTTATTATGTTAAACTGAAGGAGCGGAGACTCCAACAGTCGGCGGGAATGAGCCTCGGAGCGGGTTGCCATGACAACCAGATACGCACAGACTGTTGGGGGGGGGGGTCAGAACAACGTGTGTGTGTGTGTGTGTGCGCGCAACAAATATTAATAATTTGCAATCTGCAGGCTGGAATCCATCCCATAATTATTTATTAATACTTGACCCATATACCTGCAGACCTGCAGACCTGCAGACCTGCAGACCTGCAGACCTGCAGACCTGCAGTGGGTCTCGGCACAGAGGTCTAGTCCTGAACCCGTCTGGATCCGTCCACGCTGTGTTTTCTTCTTCTCTTAAAGTTTAAACCGCAGCCATCTTGTTCAGGTGAAGGGCTTCTGGGTAATGAAGTCTTCCTCATGCTGCCACTAGAGGCCTCATATCACTGGTGTGTGTGTGTGGCCCTTTAAACGTGCAGCTCATGTTCATGACTTCATATGATAATAATAATAATAAAGTTCTTACCTGACAGACGTAGACGTTGTCAGATTAATCTTCAGGTTTTTATTCATTTGTATTTATTTTCACGTCCATATTGAGACGCTTTCAAACCACGTGTAGTGACAGGAGGCGGCCACCAGGCGGCAGCAGAGCGTTTATATACATGAGAATATATCTTTACGTGTGTATATATATATGTGTATATATATACACATATACAATAATAATAAGTGTCCTCTTCCTCTATTTATTCTTTAGTCCTCGTGGTCGTCACCGTCCACTTCCTGTCGTAGTGAAACTCAACTTCCTGTTTGGATCATTTTTTGAAGGCTTGGAGGCAAAAATATTAAATATTAAATAAACATTTTGAAACAGACGAGTCGTTTTGTTGTCTGGAGGAAGACCACGAGTCCTCTTCATCACGAGGAGACACGCAGGGGCTCTGCTGGGCTCTGATTGGTTGCTCTGATTGGTTGCTCTGCAGCTGGTCATTCACTACTCATCCGTGCCAGCAGGGGGCGGTAAATAGCGCCGAGATTACGGTGACTAAGATGATTAAAGGAGGCGAGAAGAAGAACGGAGAACAATGAAAGAAGAGTAAAGCCGCCATCTTGGGCGACACACACACAAGACAGACACACACAAACACAAACACTACACACTCTTTGTGAACACTTTAATTCAAACTTTATTTCATGAAGACAAAAAACAAAATAATTTAATAACAAAAATAACAAATAACTTGAAGTTGTTTTTTTATTTTATTGTTTAACCTTTTTAAAAAAGGTCCCCCAGAGTCCAGGTCCTCCCAGGTCAGTCCCACATTGAGGTCAGGTCCCCCCAGAGTCCAGGTCCCCCACAGAGTCCAGGTCCCCCCAGAGACCAGATTTAAGGTCAGGTCCCCAGAGTCCAGGAATTTAGGTCCAGGTCCCCCACGAGACCAGGTCCCCCCAGGGTCAGGTCCCCAAGGTCAGGTCCCCACAGAGACAGGTCCCCAGAGTCAAGTCCCCCAGAGTCAGGTCCCCACAGAGACCAGGTCCCCCCAGAGTCCAGGTCCCCCCAGAGTCCAGGTCCCCCACAGAGTCCAGGTCCCCCACAGAGACCAGGTCCCCCCCAGAGTCCAGGCCCCAAACCACCCCCCAGAGAAAAAGGAGGAAGGGGAGGGGGGGGCGGCAGAGAAGGTAAAAAAGGGGGGCAAAAGGGGTAAAAAGGGGGGAAAAAAAAAAGGGGGAAAGGGGTTGGAAATGGGGGGAAAATGGGAATGGGGGGAGGAAAAAATTAAAAAAAAAGGGAGGGAGGGGGGAGGGAAGAAGGAGCCCTTTCACAACCCACTTTTTGGGGAAAATCTCCGGGGCCAGGGCCCCCACCCCTGGCAGGGGGGTTCCCAGTTTCCAGGGGGGAGAAAAAAAAAAAAAAAAATTTGGGGAAAAAAAAAAAACCCAAATACCGGTTTAATTTCGGGGCAACAATTTTAAATTAAAATTTAACGAAGTGTTATTTGGAAACCAAGGGGGGGGGGAAAAAGGGTGGGGTAGGGGGGGTCCTCCCGGTCCGGGGTGGGGCCCGGTTTTTCCGGTTTCCCCGGTTGGCCGGTGGTCCCCGGGGCCCCGGGGTGGTGGCCGGGGGCCCGGTTTGGTGGTGGACCTGGTGGTTTTTCCCCGGGTGGTGGTGGTGGGACCGGTGGGGTGGGGTGGTGGTGCCGGTGGCCTTTGGTTTCCCCGGGGTTGGTCCCGGCCGGGGGGTTGTTTGGGTTTACCCGTGGGGGGGGGGGAAAGGGGGGGGGCCCCGGGGTGGGGGGACTGGGGTGGACCTCGGGGGGGGATTTGGTGGGGGGGGGTTTACCCCCCCTTTTTTGGGGGGGCCCTCCGGGTGGGGGGTCCCCGGGGTGGGGCCCCGCCCCCTGGGTGGGGGGGGGGGGGGGGCAGGTTTTTCTTTGTTGTTGTTTTTGTTCAACGGTTGGTTTTTCCTCGGGGCTTTTGGCCCTTTCCTTCTGGGGGGAGGGAAAGGGGGGGGTGGGAGGGGGGGGGGGGGGGGGGGTGTGGAGGGGGGGGGGGGGGGTTGGGGGGGGGGGAGGGGTGGGGGGGAGGGGGTGGGGGGTTAGGGGGTGGGGGTGGGGGGGTTTTGGGGGGGGTTTTTGGGAAGCGGGGGGGAAAAGTTTGAAGGAGGGGGGAGGGAGGGAAAGGAGGGGAGAAGGGTAAAGGAGGTGGGGGGCCCCCGGGGCAGTCCCTTCCTGGAAACCCGGGAATTTGGTTTATGAAGGGGGAAACCCTGGCCCCCGGGGCCAGGCCCCCCGGGGGGGAGGGGGCCCCTCGGCCCTCGGGTTGTTTGGTCCGGCCCCCCCCCTTTTTTGGGGCCTGAGAACTAAAAATTTTTGGGGGGGGGGGAAAAGGGGAAATAAAAAAAAAAAAAATTAAGGGTAAAAAAATAAAAAAGGAAAGAAGGGGAAGGTGGGGGTTAGGAGAGGAGGAGGTGGGGAGGAGGGGGGGGAAGGTGGGGGGCGGAGGGTGGGAAGGGGGGAAGGGGGTTTAAGGAAAAAAGGAGGAGAGAGAAGGGGGGGGGGTTTTCGTCTTGGGTTCTTTTTTGGGGTGTGTTTTTGGGGTTCTCTGTGGGGTTGGGTGGGGTTTGGGGGTTTTGGGGGTACCCTGGGGTTTGGTTGGGCCCCTTGGGGGTTGGGTGGTTTCCTTTTTTGGGGGTTGGGGTTTATTTTTTTCTTTTTTTGGGGGGGTTTACTTTTTTTTTGGGTTTTTTCGGTGGGTTTTGGGGGGTGGGGGGGGGCCCCCGGGGGGGGTTGGGGGCCCCCTTTTTGGGGGTTTGGGGGTTTTCCTGGGGGGGGGTGGTGGGTTTCTCTGTGGGTTGGTGGGTTGTGGCTCTGTGGGTTTTGTGGGGTTGGGGTTTCTGTTGGGGTTGGTGGTGTGGTTTTTTTGGGGGGCTCTTTTTCTTTTGTGTGTGTGTGTGTGGCACCTCTGTGTGTGTGTGTGTGTGTGTGTGTGTGGTACCTCTGTGTGTGTCTCTGTGTGTGTGGTACCTCTGTCTGTGTGTGTGTCTCTGTGTGTGTGGTACCTCTGTCTGTGTGTGTGTGTGTGGTACCTCTGTGTCTGTCTGTGTGTGTGTGTGTGTGTGTGTGTGTGGTACCTCTGTGTGTGTGTGTGTGTGTGTGTGTGTGTGTGTGTGTGTGTGGTACCTCTGTGTCTGTCTGTGTGTGTGTGTGTGTGTGGTACCTCTGTGTGTGTGTGTGTGTGTGTGTGTGTGTGTGGTACCTCTGTGTGTGTGTGTGTGTGTGGTACCTCTGTGTGTGTGTGTGTGTGTGTGTGTGTGTGTGTGTGTGTGTGGTACCTCTGTGTGTGTGTGTGTGTGTGTGTGTGGTACCTCTGTGTGTGTGTGTGTGTGTGTGTGTGTACCTCTGTGTGTGTGTGTGTGTGTGTACCTCTGTGTGTGTGTGTGTCTGTGTGTGTGTGTGTGTGGTACCTCTGTGTCTGTCTGTGTGTGTGTGTGTGTGTGTGTGTGTGTGTGGTACCTCTGTGTGTGTGTGTGTGTGTGTGTGTGTGGTACCTCTGTGTGTGTGTGTGTGTGTGTGTGGTACCTCTGTGTGTGTGTGTGTGTGTGTGTGTGTGTGTGTGTGTGTGTGTGTGTGTGTGTGTGTGTGTGGTACCTCTGTGTGTGTGTGTGTGTGTGTGTGTGTGTGGTACCTCTGTGTCTGTGTGTGTGTGTGTGTGTGTGTGTGTGGTACCTCTGTGTGTGTGTGTGTGTGTGGTACCTCTGTGTCTGTCTGTGTGTGTGTGTGTGTGTGTGTGTGGTACCTCTGTGTGTGTGTGTGTGTGTGTGTGTGTGTGGTACCTCTGTGTCTGTCTGTGTGTGTGTGTGTGTGTGTGTGTGTGTGTGTGGTACCTCTGTGTCTGTCTGTGTGTGTGTGTGTGTGTGTGTGTGTGTGTGTGGTACCTCTGTGATGAGCGTGCAGGCCACCTTGAACAGGTTCCCTCTGACCGCCAGGTGCAGCGCCGTGTTTCCGCTCTTCTGCTCAGGTGCGTTGATTTTGGCTCCGCCCCCCACCAGGAGGCGGAGACAGCGCTCTCCGTCCCTCCTCACGGCCAGGTGGAGCGGCTGCAGACCTGGGGGTCCACGTCATCGGTTACTCCTCGCCAGGTTCTCAGACACGACTCAGCCTGAGCAGCATTCTGGTTCACCGTGGAAGTCCGGCGAGTTGACCAGGTGGGCGTGGCGCTCGCCCAGGTGGGCCAGCAGGGGGCGCAGCGTGGCGGCGTCTCCGGCCAGCGCCGCCAGGTGGAGCGGACTGCGCCCGTCTCGGTCCAGCAGGCTGGGGTCGGCCCCCCCCCTCAGCAGAGCCTCCACCACCCCCACCTGCCGGGTGATCACCGCCAGGTGGAGAGGAGTCTGCAGACAGGTGAAGGGTTGAGAGGGCAGCTAGTTACCGTGGTTACCTTGGTAACCACGTGGACATGAGGGTATCTACCTGATGGAGGCAGTGTAGTAGAGTGGGGTATCTACCTGTTGGAGGCAGACTGATGGAGGCAGTCTAGTAGAGTGGGGTATCTACCTGATGGAGGCAGTCTAGTAGAGTGGGGTATCTACCTGATGGAGGCAGTCTAGTAGAGTATCTACCTGATGGAGGCAGTCTAGTACCTGATGGAGGCAGTCTAGTAGAGTGGGGTATCTACCTGTTGGAGGCAGTGTAGTAGAGTGGGGTATCTACCTGATGGAGGCAGTCTAGTAGAGTGGGGTATCTACCTGTTGGAGGCAGTCTAGTAGAGTGGGGTATCTACCTGTTGGAGGCAGTCTAGTAGAGTGGGGTATCTACCTGATGGAGGCAGTCTAGTAGAGTGGGGTATCTACCTGATGGAGGCAGTCTAGTAGAGTGGGGTATCTACCTGTTGGAGGCAGTCTAGTAGAGTGGGGTATCTACCTGATGGAGGCAGTCTAGTAGAGTGGGGTATCTACCTGTTGGAGGCAGTCTAGTAGAGTGGGGTATCTACCTGATGGAGGCAGTCTAGTAGAGTGGGGGTATCTACCTGATGGAGGCAGTCTAGTAGAGGTATCTACCTGATGGAGGCAGTCTAGTAGTGGGGTATCTACCTGTTGGAGGCAGTCTGGTAGAGTGGGGTATCTACCTGATGGAGGCAGTCTAGTAGAGAGGGTATCTACCTGATGGAGGCAGTCTAGTAGAGTGGGGTATCTACCTGTTGGAGGCAGTCTAGTAGTGGGGTATCTACCTCTTGGAGGCAGTCTAGTAGAGTGGGGTATCTACCTGATGGAGGCAGTCTAGTAGAGGTATCTACCTGTTGGAGGCAGTCTAGTAGAGTGCAGTCTAGTAGGGGGTATCTACCTGATGGAGGCAGTGTAGTAGAGTGGGGTAACTACCTGTTGGAGGCAGTCTAGTAGGTATCGAATTGTTGGAGGCAGTCTAGTAGAGGGGGTATCTACCTGATGGAGGCAGTCACGGAGAGTGGGGTATCTACCTGATGGAGGCAGTCTAGTAGAGTGGGGTATCTACCTGATGGAGGCAGTCTAGTAGAGTGGGGTATCTACCTGATGGAGGCAGTCTAGTAGAGTGGGGTATCTACCTGTTGGAGGCAGTCTAGTAGAGTGGGGTATCTACCTGTTGGAGGCAGTCTAGTAGAGTGGGGTATCTACCTGATGGAGGCAGTCTAGTAGAGTGGGGTATCTACCTGTTGGAGGCAGTCTAGTAGAGTGGGGTATCTACCTGTTGGAGGCAGTCTAGTAGAGTGGGGTATCTACCTGTTGGAGGCAGTCTAGTAGAGTGGGGTATCTACCTGATGGAGGCAGTCTAGTAGAGTGGGGTATCTACCTGATGGAGGCAGTCTAGTAGAGTGGGGTATCTACCTGATGGAGGCAGTCTAGTAGAGTGGGGCAGAGTGGGGTATCTACCTGATGGAGGCAGTCTAGTAGAGTGGGGCATCTACCTGATGGTGGCAGTATAGTACAGTGGGGTATCTACCTGATGGGAGGCAGTCTAGCAGAGTGGGGTATCTACCTGATGGAGGCAGTCTAGTAGAGTGGAATTTTACTGCCTGATGGAGGCAGTCTAGTAGAGTGGGGTATCTCTGATGGATGCAGTATAGTAGAGGTATCTACCTGATGGATGCAGTATAGAGGGAGTATCTGCCTGATGGAGGCAGTCTAGTAGAGGGGTATCTACCTGATGGAGGCAGTCTAGTAGAGTGGGGTATCTACCTGTTGGAGGCAGTCTAGTAGGGGTATCTACCTGATGGAGGCAGTCTAGTAGAGTGGGGTATCTACCTGATGGAGGCAGTCTGGTAGAGTGGGGTATCTACCTGTTGGAGGCAGTCTAGTAGAGGTATCTACCTGTTGGAGGCAGTCTAGTAGAGTGTATCTACCTGATGGGCAGTCTAGTGGGGTATCTACCTGATGGAGGCAGTCTAGTAGAGTGGGGTATCTACCTGATGGAGGCAGTCTAGTAGAGTGGGCATTCAATTGGAGGCAGTCTAGTAGAGTATCTACCTGATGGAGGCAGTCTAGTAGAGTGGGGTATCTACCTGATGGAGGCAGTCTAGTAGAGTGGGGCATCTCCCTGTTGGAGGCAGTCTAGTGGGGGTATCTACCTGATGGAGGCAGTCTAGTAGAGTGGGGTATCTACCTGATGGAGGCAGTCTAGTAGAGTGGGGTATCTACCTGTTGGAGGCAGTCTAGTAGAGTGGGGTATCTACCTGTTGGAGGCAGTCTAGTAGAGTGGGGTATCTACCTGATGGAGGCAGTCTAGTAGAGCTACCTGATGGAGGCAGTCTAGTAGAGTGGGGTATCTACCTGTTGGAGGCAGTGTAGTAGAGTGGGGTATCTACCTGATGGATGCAGTATAGTAGAGTGGGGTATCTACCTGATGGATGCAGTATAGTAGAGTGGGGTATCTACCTGATGGAGGCAGTCTAGTAGAGTGGGGTGTCTACCTGTTGGAGGCAGTCTAGTAGAGTGGGGTATCTACCTGATGGAGGCAGTCTAGTAGAGCAGTGCAGAGTGGGGTATCTACCTGTTGGAGGCAGTCTAGTAGAGTGGGGTATCTACCTGATGGAGGCAGTCTAGTAGAGGGGTATCTACCTGATGGAGGCAGTCTAGTAGGTGGGGTCTACCTGTTGGAGGCAGGGTAGAGTGGGGTATCTACCTGTTGGAGGCAGTCTAGTAGAGGGACCTGATGGAGGCAGTCTAGATGGAGGCAGTCTGGTGCAGTCTAGTAGAGGTATCTCTGTTGGAGGCAGTCAGAGGTGGGGTATCTACCTGATGGAGGCAGTCGGTATCTACCTGATGGAGGCAGTCTAGTATCTACCTGTTGGAGGCAGTCTAGTAGAGGTATCTACCTGATGGAGGCAGTCTAGTAGAGTGGGGTATCTACCTGATGGAGGCAGTCTAGTAGGGTATCTACCTGTTGGAGGCAGTCTAGTAGAGGTATCTACCTGATGGAGGCAGTCTAGTAGAGGTATCTACCTGTTGGAGGCAGGGCAGTCTGGTAGAGTGGGTATCTACCTGTTGGAGGCAGTCTAGTAGACCTGTTGGGTATCTACCTGTTGGAGGCAGTCTAAGAGTGGGGTATCTACCTGATGGCAGTTAGAGTGGGGTATCTACCTGGCAGTCTAGTAGAGTGGGGTATCTACCTGTTGGAGGCAGTCTAGTAGAGTGGGGTATTCACCTGATGGAGGCAGTCTAGTAGAGGTATCTACCTGTTGGAGGCAGTGTAGTAGAGTGGGGTATCTACCTGATGGATGCAGTAGAGTGGGGTATCTACCTGTTGGAGGCAGTCTAGTAGAGTGGGGTATCTACCTGATGGAGGCAGTCTAGAAGAGTGGGGTATCTACCTGATGGAGGCAGTCTACTAGAGTGGGGTATCTACCTGTTGGAGGCAGTCTAGTAGAGTGGGGTATCTACCTGTTGGAGGCAGTCTAGTAGAGTGGGGTATCTACCTGATGGAGGCAGTGTAGTAGAGTGGGGTATCTACCTGATGGAGTCAGTCTAGTAGAGTGGGGTATCTACCTGTTGGAGGCAGTCTAGTAGAGTGGGGTATCGACCTGTTGGAGGCAGTCTAGTAGAGTGGGGTATCTAACTGATGGAGGCAGTCTAGTAGAGTGGGGTATCTACCTGATGGAGGCAGTCTAGTCGAGTGGGGTATCTACCTGTTGGAGGCAGTCTGGTAGAGGGGTATCTACCTGTTGGAGGCAGTCTAGTAGAGTGGGGTATCTACCTGATGGAGGCAGTCTAGTAGAGTGGGGCATCACCTGGCAGTCTGAGGTATCTACCTGATGGAGGCAGTCTAGTAGAGAGGTATCTACCTGTTGGAGGCAGTCTAGGAGGTATCTACCTGATGGAGGCAGTGTAGTAGAGGTATCTACCTGATGGAGGCAGTCAAGTAGAGGGGTATCTACCTGATGGAGGCAGTCTAGTGTGAGTGGGGTATCTGTTGGAGGCAGTGTAGTAGAGTGGGGTATCTACCTGATGGAGGCAGTCTAGTAGAGTGGGGTATCTACCTGATGGAGGCAGTCTAGTAGCAGGCATGAAAACGGGTCAGGGGTGAAAAAGGTGAGGAGGATAGGCGATGTTGCTTCCACGAACATCGATGTTGGACGTTGTATGATAATCTATAGGTCCTCCATTCTGACACCAAGTCAGTGATCGGGCCCTATAATAATAGTAATATTGTGTATAATATGGTCATTCATGAACCAACTTCCTTTTTTTGATGTTGGCGTGAACAAGTCTTCAAGTCTTGTGCTCTGCTGAGCCTTGAGTCTGGTCCTTGAGTCTGTTCCTTGAGTCTGTTCCTTGAGTCTGGTCCTTGAGTCTGGTCCTTGAGTCTGTTCCTTGAGTCTGGTCCTTGAGTCTGGTCCTTGAGTCTGGTCCTTGAGTCTGGTCCTTGAGCCTTGAGTCTGGTCCTTGAGTCTGGTCCTTGAGTCTGTTCCTTGAGTCTGGTCCTTGAGTCTGGTCCTTGACTCTGGTCCTTGAGTCTGGTCCTTGAGTCTGTTCCTCGAGTCTGTTCCTCGAGTCTGTTCTGCCTCTACCTGGTTGTCACGATCTTCTATACCATACCTGCCATAAATATCATGATACAATACCATAAAAACAGTATACCATAAATACGATACTGGTATATTTATCTATAATAGTAATAAATCAAATATCTGTATGGTTCACTTTTTACCAACTTTTTCAACACTTAACAAATAGCAGTAATATGAGTATTAATACAGCAAGATATTAATGAAACTACATGGAGCCATCATAGCATTGATCAATGATTATACACTATGAGGCCGTTAGTCTCTGACCAGAGGATACAGAGTTCATCTGGATGAGCAGCTGTAGAGTTACAGAACTTTACAGACTGAACTTAAACATTTCACTTCTGGCATCTTTTTATTTTTATTTTTTAGCCGAAAATTCGCCACTTAACGCCTCGCTGTGCGCCAGCTGCGTGCAAACAGCTCGACACGGGCAGCGCCTGATCGCTTTAATGAAGTATTGAGACTAAAATATGCTAAATCACATCGCTCTGAACGACGGGTACTTTGTTAGCATCGCTACACCGCAGGCGACAGCAGAAGTAGCCAACATTCAAGCTAACCTAAACCACTGGCGCTGAAGACATCTTGGCTGATTGGCCGAGAGCGACACGTCCCATCAAAGATGTTTTATTGCTAAGAGCAACACTTCACACTTTCTCCGTCCCCACCCAATCTCATAAACGCATGCCGCCAATTGACCCCCCTACCCCAAACAAAACTCTTCGGATCTACACGATTCACGTAAGTCACCTATTTTGGTTCAAACGCGACTTTGCCGAAGGTGAGGATTCTCATGCCTGTAGTAGAGTGGGGTATCTACCTGATGGAGGCAGTCTGTAGAGGTATCTACCTGTTGGAGGCAGTCTAGTAGAGTGGGGTATCTACCTGTTGGAGGCAGTCTAGTAGAGTGGGGTATCTACCTGATGGAGGCAGTCTAGCAGAGTGGGGCATCTACCTGATGGAGGCAGTCCAGTAGAGTGGGTATCTACCTGTTGGAGGCAGGTAGAGGTATCTACCTGTTGGAGGCAGTCTAGTAGAGGTATCTACCTGATGGAGGCAGTCTAGTAGAGGTATCTACCTGATGGAGGCAGTGTAGTAGAGTGGGCATCTACCTGTTGGAGGCAGTCTAGTAGAGGTATCTACCTGATGGAGGCAGTCTGGTAGAGGTATCTACCTGTTGGAGGCAGTGCGGAGGCAGTCTAGTAGAGTGGGGTATGAGGGGTATCTACCTGTTGGAGGCAGTGTAGTAGAGTGGGGTATCTACCTGATGGAGGCAGTCTAGTAGAGTGGGGTATCTACCTGATGGAGGCAGTCTAGTAGAGTGGGGTATCTACCTGTTGGAGGCAGTGTAGAGTGGGGCATCTACTGATGGAGGCAGTCTAGTAAGTGGAGGTATCTACCTGTTGGAGGCAGTCTAGAGTGGGGTATCTACCTGTTGGAGGCAGTCTAGTAGAGTGGGGTATCTACCTGTGGAGGCAGTCTAGTAGAGTGGGGCATTCACCTGTTGGTCGCAGTGTAGTAGAGTGGGGTATCTACCTGTTGGAGGCAGTCTAGAGTGGGGTATCTACCTGTTGGAGGCAGTCTAGTAGAGTGGGGTATCTACCTGTTGGAGGCAGTCTAGTAGAGTGGGGTATCTACCTGTTGGAGGCAGTGTAGTAGAGTGGGGTATCTACCTGATGGAGGCAGTCTAGTAGAGTGGGGTATCTACCTGTTGGAGGCAGTGTAGTAGAGTGGGGTATCTACCTGTTGGAGGCAGTTGGCCGTGTTGAGGACGCTGGTCTGCTGGCTGCTCAGCAGAGTGTGGAGCAGCTGCTGGATCACACCTGTCTGCTGGTGGATGACGGCCAGGTGCAAAGGACTAGAGGACAGTTCATCATGAAAGTCAAACAGTTCATCGTGAAGGTCAAACAGTTCATCGTGAAGGTCAAACAGTTCATCGTGAAGGTCAAACAGTTCACCGTGAAGGTCAAACAGTTCATTGTGAAGGTCAAACAGTTCATCGTGAAGGTCAAACAGTTCATCGTGAAGGTCAAACAGTTCATCATGAAGGTCAAACCGTTTGTCTTGAAGGTCAAACATTCATCATGAAGGTCAAGTAGTTTGTCTTGAAGGTCAAACAGTTCATCATGAAGGTCAAACCGTTCATCGTGAAGGTCAAACAGTTCATCGTGAAGGTCAAACAGTTCATCGTGAAGGTCAAACAGTTCATAGTGAAGGTCAAACTGTTCATCATGAAGGTCAAACGTTCATCGTGAAGGTCAAACAGTTCACCGTGAAGGTCAAACAGTTCATTGTGAAGGTCAAACAGTTCATCATGAAGGTCAAACAGTTCATCGTGAAGGTCAAACAGTTCATCATGAAGGTCAAACAGTTCATCATGAAGGTCAAACCGTTTGTCTTGAAGGTCATACATTCATCATGAAGGTCAAGTAGTTTGTCTTGAAGGTCAACCAGTTCATCATGAAGGTCAAACCGTTTGTCTTGAAGGTCAAACAGTTCATCGTGAAGGTCAAACCGTTCATCATGAAGGTCAAACAGTTCATCGTGAAGGTCAAACAGTTCATAGTGAAGGTCAAACAGTTCACCGTGAAGGTCAAACAGTTCATTGTGAAGGTCAAACAGTTCATCGTGAAGGTCAAACAGTTCATCATGAAGGTCAAACAGTTCATCATGAAGGTCAAACCGTTTGTCTTGAAGGTCATACATTCATCATGAAGGTCAAGTAGTTTGTCTTGAAGGTCAACCAGTTCATCATGAAGGTCAAACCGTTTGTCTTGAAGGTCAAACAGTTCATCATGAAGGTCAAACAGTTCATCATGAAGGTCAAATCGTTTGTCTTGAAGGTCAAACGTTCATCATGAAAGTCAAACAGTTCATCATGAAGGTCAAACAGTTCATCATGAAGGTCAAATCGTTTGTCTTGAAGGTCAAACATTCATCATGAAGGTCAAGTAGTTTGTCTTGAAGGTCAAACAGTTCATCATGAAGGTCAAACAGTTCATCATGAAGGTCAAACAGTTCACCATGAAAGTCAAACAGTTCATCATGAAGGTCAAACAGTTCATCATGAAGGTCAAACCGTTTGTCTTGAAGGTCAAACAGTTCATAATGAAGGTCAAATCGTTTGTCTTGAAGGTCAAACGTTCATCATGAAGGTCAAACAGTTCGTCTTGAAGGTAAAACAGTTCATCATGAAGGTCAAACAGTTCATCGTGAAGGTCAAACAGTTCATTGTGAATGTCAAACCATTTGTCTTGAAGGTCAAACAGTTCATCATGAAGGTCAAATAGTTCATCATGAAGGTCAAACAGTTCATTGTGAAGGTCAAACCGTTTGTCTTGAAGGTCAAACAGTTCATCATGAAGGTCAAATCGTTTGTCTTGAAGGTCAAGCATTCATCATGAAGGTCAAACAGTTCATCGTGAAGGTCAAACAGTTCATCATGAAGGTCAATCAGTTCATCATGAAGGTCAAGTAGTTTGTCTTGAAGGTCAAACGTTCGTCATGAAGGTCAAGTAGTTTGTCTTGAAGGTCAAACGTTCATCATGAAGGTCAAGTAGTTTGTCTTGAAGGTCAAACGTTCATCATGAAGGTCAAGTAGTTTGTCATGAAGGTCAAACGTTCGTCATGAAGGTCAAGTAGTTTGTTTGAAGGTCAAACGTTCATCATGAGGGTCAAGTAGTTTGTCTTGAAGGTCAAACGTTCATCATGAAGGTCAAGTAGTTTGTCTTGAAGGTCAAACGTTCATCATGAAGGTCAAGTAGTTTGTCTTGAAGGTCAAACGTTCGTCATGAAGGTCAAACAGTTCATCAGAAGCTTACGTGTCTCCGTTGCCGTCCTGGACTCCACAGAGGTGTCTCTGGATTGCCAGAAGGACCCGGGCGTCCCCGGTGCTGCAGTATTGCAGCAGGGCGGCGGCCGTCTGCCCGGCGCCGTGCGAGGCTCTGCCCTGGAGGCCGGCGGCTACACACACAACCACATGTTAATCTGACCTTTGACCCGAGCAGCGCCACATCGTCTCAAACTACAGGACGTCGTTACCGAGATGCAACAGCTGCTGTTGCTGGGTAACCACTGTCTGAGGGGAGGAGCCTGACCTCTGGGTCCCTCCCCCGAAGCCTGCGAAGCCTTCAGTGAAGAAGACTCCTCCTCCTCCTCCTCCTGCTCCTCCTCCATTCATCTGGTTGAACTGGAATCCTACAGAAGTGAAACAAAGTCCACAGTGAATTTAGAACGGCTGAAGAAGAACCCAAAGAGCTGAAGAACCCAAAGAGCTGAAGAAGAACCCAGACAGCTGAAGGAAGCTTTTGGAAGGAACTCCCTACCTCCTCCTCCTCCTCCTCCAAACGGCCCAGCTCCTCCTCCTCTCCAGGGCTCGTAGTGAGGCAGTGGCTTCTGCTTCTTCCTCAGCACCTCCTCTTTGTCTGAAAGGAGAGCGATGGTGATGAAGAGGAGAAGAGGAGGTGAGGGAACCTCCTACAGGAGGTGGATTACCCCCCCCTTCATACAGGAAGTGCAGTGCCCCCTCTGGCTGACCTTGGACCTGCGGGATGAAGGTGAACTGTTTGGGGTCACTTCTGTCTCCGGCCTTCTTCCTCTTCAGCTGCAGGAAGACCGTGACGGGCCTCTCGATCTCTGCGCTGTGATAGGCCGGCGTCTTGAACACGATGGCGTACTGAAGAGACGGAGAGAAGATGAACCCCTCGGTGGTCTGGAGGACCTCTACCCTGGAGGACCTCTACCCTGGAGGACCTCTACCCTGGAGGACCTCTACCCTGGAGGACCTCTACCATGGAGGACCTCTACCCTGGAGGACCTCTACCATGGAGGACGTCTACCCTGGAGGACCTCTACCATGGAGGACCTCTACCATGGAGGACCTCTACCATGGAGGACCTCTACCCTGGATGACCTCTACCATGGTGGACGTCTACCCTGGAGGACCTCTACCCTGGAGGACGTCTACCCTGGAGGACCTCTACCCTGGAGGACCTCTACCCTGGAGGACCTCTACCATGGAGGACGTCTACCCTGGAGGACCTCTACCATGGAGGACCTCTACCATGGAGGACCTCTACCCTGGAGGACGTCTACCCTGGAGGACGTCTACCCTGGATTACCTCTACCATGGTGGACCTCTACCCTGGAGGACCTCTACCATGGAGGACCTCTACCCTGGAGGACGTCTACCCTGGAGGACGTCTACCATGGAGGACCTCTACCCTGGAGGACGTCTACCCTGGAGGACGTCTACCCTGGAGGACGTCTACCATGGAGGACCTCTACCCTGGAGGACGTCTACCATGGAGGACCTCTACCCTGGAGGACCTCTACCATGGAGGACCTCTACCCTGGAGGACCTCTACCCTGGAGGACCTCTACCCTGGAGGACCTCTACCATGGAGGACCTACCTGGAGGACCTCACTCCTGAGGACGCCTACCCTGGAGGACGCCTCACCATGGAGGTCTGGAGGACGTCTACCCTGGAGGACCTCTACCATGGAGGACCTCTACCCTGGAGGACCTCTACCATGGAGGACCTCTACCCTGGAGGACCTCTACCATGGAGGACCTCTACCATGGAGGACTTCTACCCTGGAGGACGTCTACCCTGGAGGACGTCTACCCTGGAGGACGCCGCACTATGGAGCCACCATGGAGGCTACCATGGAGGACCTCTACCCTGGAGGACCTCACCTGGAGGACTCCCACCATGGAGGACCCTCTACCCATGGAGGACGCCTACCCTGGAGGACCCACCTGGAGGACCTCACCCTGGAGGACCTCTACCTGGAGGACCCCTACCATGGAGGACTCTACCCTGAGGACGCCTACCATGGAGGACCTCTACCTGGAGGACGCCTACCATGAGGACGCCCACCCTGGAGGATCGCCGACCTCTACCCTGGAGGACCTCTACCATGGAGGACCTCTACCCTGGAGGACCTCTACCATGGAGGACCTCTACCATGGAGGACGTCTACGGAGGACCTTCACCCTGGAGGACTCTACCATGGAGGACCCTCACCTGGAGGACGCTTACCCTGGAGGATCTCTACCATGGAGGACACCTCTACCCTGGAGGACCTCTACCATGGAGGACCTCTACCCTGGAGGACCTCTACCATGGAGGACCTCTACCATGGAGGACCTCTACCCTGGAGGACCTCTACCACGGAGGACCTCTACCACGGAGGACCTCTACCCTGGAGGACCTCTACCATGGAGGACCTCTACCCTGGAGGACTTCTACCCTGGAGGACCTCTACCATGGAGGACCTCTACCATGGAGGACGCTGACCTACTATGGAGGACCTCATCCTGGAGGATCGCCTCTACCACGGAGGACCCTACCATGGAGGACTCACCATGGAGGACCTCTACCCTGGAGGACGTCAACATGGAGGACCCTCATTCTGGAGGACCCCACCCTGGAGGACCCCACTCGGAGGACCTCACCATGGAGGACGCTCACCCCTGGAGGACCCTACCATGGAGGACCTCACCCATGGAGGACGCTCACCCTGAGGACGCTCACTGAGGATCGCCCACCTGGAGGACCTCTACCCTGGAGGACCTCTACCATGGAGGACCTCTACCCTGGAGGACCTCTACCATGGAGGACCTCTACCATGGAGGACCTCTACCCTGGAGGACGTCTACCCTGGAGGACGTCGACCCTGGAGGACCTCTACCCTGAAGGACGCCTACCATGGAGGACCTCACCGGACCTCTACCCTGGAAGACGTCTGGAGGACGCCCACCATGGAGGACGCTCACCATGGAGGACCTCACTCCTGAGGACGCCTACCCTGGAGGACGCCTACCCTGAGGACGGGATTACCTCTACCATGTGACCTCTACCCTGGAGGACTACCTGGAGGACTGGAGGACCTCTACCATGGAGGACGTCTACCATGGAGGACTTCTACCCTGGAGGACGTCTACCCTGGAGGACGTCTACCCTGGAGGACGTCGACCCTGGAGGACGCCCACTGGACCTTCTACCTGGAGGACCTCTACCCTGGAGGACGTCTACCATGGAGGACGTCTACCCTGGAGGACCTCTACCCTGGAGGACCTCTACCATGGAGGACCTCTACCCTGGAGGACCTCTACCATGGAGGACCTCTACCTCACCCTGGAGGACGCCTACCCTGAGGACGCTCACCCTGGAGGACCCTACCATGGAGGACCTCTACCATGGAGGACCTCTACCTGGAGGACCCCACCCTGGAGGACGCTACCCTGGAGGACGCCACCATGGAGGACCTCTACCCTGGAGGACCTCTACCATGGAGGACCTCACCCGGAGGGTCACCCTGGAGGACCCTACCATGGAGGACTCTACCTGAGGACGCCTACCCTGAGACCTCTACTGGAGGACCCTACCATGGAGGACCTCACCGGAGGACCTCTACCATGGAGGACCTCACCACCCTGGAGGACCCCACCCTGGAGGACCCCACCTGGAGGACCCCACCCTGGAGGACCTCACCATGGAGGACCTCTACCCTGGAGGACCCCACCACGGAGGACCTCTACCATGGAGGACCCCACCCTGGAGGACGCCCACCTGGAGGACGCCTCTACCATGGAGGACTCCCCACCTGGAGGACTTACCATGGAGGACGCCACCCTGAGGACCTCTACCATGGAGGACCCCACCGAGGACCTACCATGGAGGACCTCTACCCTGGAACCACGGAGGACCTCTACCCTGGAGGACGTCTACCATGGAGGACGTCTACCCTGGAGGACGTCTACCATGGAGGACCTCTACCCTGGAGGACCTCTACCATGGAGGACGTCTACCATGGAGGACCTCTACCATGGAGGACCTCTACCCTGGAGGACGCCGAGGACCCTCACCTGGAGGACCTCTACCATGGAGGACGTCTACCCTGGAGGACGTCTACCCTGGAGGACCTCTACCCTGGAGGACCTCTACCCTGGAGGACGTCTACCCTGAGGACCCCACCACCTGGAGGACCTCACCATGGAGGACCTCTACCCTGGAGGACCTCACCATGGAGGACGCCCACCTGAGGACCTCTACCCTGGAGGCCACCCTGGATTACCTTCTACCATGGTGGACCTCACCTGGAGGACCTCACCCTGGAGGACCTCTACCCTGGAGGACTGGAGGACTCACCCTGGAGGACCTCTACCATGGATGACCTCTACCATGGAGGACGTCTACCATGGAGGACCTCTACCCTGGAGGACCTCTACCATGGAGGACCTCTACCATGGAGGACCTCTACCCTGGAGGACGTCTACCATGGAGGACGTCTACCCTGGAGGACGTCTACCCTGGAGGACCTCTACCCTGGAGGACCTCTACCATGGAGGACGTCTACCCTGGAGGACCTCTACCATGGAGGACCTCTACCCTGGAGGACGTCTACCATGGAGGACCTCTACCCTGGAGGACGTCTACCCTGGAGGACGTCGACCCTGGAGGACCTCTACCCTGGAGGATCGCCACCCTGGAGGACGCCATGGAGGACCCCACCATGGAGGACCTCTACCCTGATTCCTCTACTGGAGGACTCTACCCTGGAGGACCTCTACCCTGGAGGACCTCACCATGGAGGACGCTCACCCTGGAGGACCCTACCATGGAGGACCTCTACCATGGAGGACCTCTACCCTGGAGGACGTCTACCATGGAGGACCTCTACCCTGGAGGATCGCCCACCTGGAGGACCTCACCCTGGAGGACCTCTACCATGGAGGACCTCTACCATGGAGGACCTCACCCTGAGGACGCTCTACCATGGAGGACGCTCACCCTGGAGGACCTCTACCATGAGACGCCTACCATGGAGGACGCCTACCCTGGAGGATTTACCCTGGAGGACGCTCACCTGGATTCCTCACCTGGAGGACCCCCTACCTGGAGGACCCCACCTGAGGACTCTACCTGGAGGACCTCACCCTGGAGGACCTCTATGGAGGACGCCTACCTGGAGGACGCCCACCCTGGAGGACCTCTACCTGACATGGAGGACCTCTACCCTGGAGGACCTCTACCATGGAGGACGTCGACCATGGAGGACGTCGACCATGGAGGACCTCTACCCTGGAGGACCTCTACCCTGGAGGACGTCTACCATGGAGGACGCCCACCCTGGAGGATGCCCACCCTGGAGGACGCCGACCCTGGAGGATCGCCCACCCTGGAGGACGTCTACCATGGAGGACCTCTACCCTGGAGGACGTCGACCACGGAGGACCTCTACCATGGAGGACCTCTACCCTGGAGGACGTCTACCCTGGAGGACCTCTACCATGGAGGACCTCTACCATGGAGGACCTCTACCCTGGAGGACCTCTACCATGGAGGACCTCTACCATGGAGGACGTCTACCATGGAGGACGTCTACCATGGAGGACCTCTACCCTGGAGGACGTCGACCATGGAGGACCTCTACCCTGGAGGACCTCTACCCTGGAGGACCTCTACCCTGGAGGACCTCTACCATGGAGGACCTCTACCATGGAGGACCTCTACCCTGGAGGACGTCTACCATGGAGGACCTCTACCCTGGAGGACGTCTACCATGGAGGACCTCTACCCTGGAGGACCTCTACCATGGAGGACGTCGACCATGGAGGACCCCACCCTGAGGACCACCCTGGAGGACCTCACCTGGAGGACCTCTACCCTGAGGACGTCACCTGGAGGACCTCACCCTGGAAGGACGCCACCACGGAGGACCTCTACCATGGAGGACCTCTACCCTGGAGGACCTCTACCATGGAGGACCTCTACCATGGAGGACGTCTACCCTGGAGGACGTCGACCATGGAGGACCTCTACCTGAGGACCTCTACTCCTGGAGGACGCCTACCATGGAGGACCTCTACCTGGAGGGCCACCCTGAGGACCCTCACCCTGGAGGACGCCTACCATGGAGGACGCTCACCACGGAGGACCTCTCTACTATGGAGGACCTCTACCCTGGAGGACCTCACCTGGAGGACATCTACCCTGGAGGACCTCACCCTGGAGTACCCTGGAGGAGACCTCTACCCATGGAGGACCTCTACCCTGGATGACTCTACCCATGGAGGACCTCACCATGGAGGACCCCACCCTGGAGGACGCCCCTGGAGGACCACCCTGGAGGACCTCCCTGGAGGACCTCTACCCTGGAGGACCCTTACCTGAGGACCTCTACCACGGAGGACGCCTACCCTGGAGGACCTCCATGGAGGATCGCCGCCTTTCGTAGGAGGACCTCTACCATGGAGGTCGCCTGTAACCATGGAACTCCTACCCCTGAGGACCTCGCCTACTCATGGAGGACTCCCACCCTGGAGGACCTCACCCAGGAGGACCTCTACCGCCCAGCACCGAGCCGCATCGACTTGTCCTATCCGAGACCAGGTCGGGAGAAGTCGGCGACGCCAATGAGCCACTGCCTTCCTGAATTGTGACCACCTGGACCCCCGGACCTCGTACCGACAGCCCCGCTGCACTGAACCCGCCTCACGAGATGGGGTTGAGCCCTCGGTGAAGCCCTCCCCCTGGAGGTACCATCGACCAGCTCCTTGGCCTCCTTCCCCATGGAGGTCTCCTCAGAGTCTGAAGGAGACGGACGCTTTAGACCTGTGGACTGTGTCTCCGGTCACCTTGAGGGACCTCTACCTGTGAGGACCTACGGGGTCTGGGGACCTCACAGGGGTCTACCCTGTGAGGCATCTACCCCTGAGGGCGTCTACCTGTGGAGGCGTCTGTATCTCATACCTGACTGGGTCAACCCATGGAGGACCTCACCTGGAGGTCTACCTGTGTGGAGGTCTGTGTCTCTATGGTGAGTCTACCTGAGAGGGGGTCTACCTGTGTGGGGGTCTACCTGTGTGGGGGCTCGAGGGGTTCATGGGGGCGACACCTGTGAGGGGGTCTACTCACAGCAGGACACCCTGTGAGGTGTCCACCTGAGAGGGGGTCTGTGTCTCTATGGTGAGTCTACCTGAGAGGGGGTCTACCTGTGAGGGGGTCTACCTGTGTGGGGGTCTACCATCTGCTGTCGAGATGGGGTTGTGTCTCTATGGCTTCAGAGGGTCTCCTGTGAGGGCCCTGTGTGAGGTAGGTCTACAACTGTGTGTTCAGGTCCATCACTGTGTGGGGACGTCTACCTGAGAGGGGCTCACCTGTGTGGGTCACCTGTGGGGGTCTACCTGAGAGGGGGTCTACCTGTGTGAGAGGGTCACCTGTGTGGGGGGCTCACCCAGGGGTCTACCTGAGAGGGGGTCCACCTGGAGGGGTCTACCTGTGTGGGGGTCTACCTGTGTGGGGGTCTGTGTCTCTATGGTGAGTCTACCTGAGAGGGGGTCTACCTGTGTGGGGGTCTACCTGTGGGGGTCTACCTGTGGGGTCTCATGTGGAGGTCTCCTATGAGTGGGCTCACTGAGAGGGGGTCTACCTGTGTGGGGTCTCACCTGAGAGGGCTACCTGAGAGGTGGGTCTACCTGAGAGGGGGGCTCACCTGTGAGGGGTCTACCTGGGAGGGGTTCACCTGTGAGGGGCCTGGAGAGGGGTCTACCTGAGAGGGGCTCCTACCTGTGAGGGGCTCACTGTGAGGGTCTGCCTCATGGTGAGTCTACCTGAGAGGGGTCTACCTGTGAGGGGCCCACCTGTGTGGGGGGTCTACCTGTGGGGTCTCATGGTGAGTCTACCTGAGAGGGGGTCTACCTGAGAGGGGCCCGAGGGGTCTACCTGAGAGGGGGCTCCACTGTGTGGGGCTCACCTGTGTGGGGGTCTCTCCTGAGAGGGCTCCACCGTGAGGGGTCTGCCTGGAGAGGGGTCTACCTGAGAGGGGGTGGCTCACCTGTGAGGGAGGTCTACCTGTGAGGGCTCACAGAGGGTCTACCTGTGTGGGGCCTGAGAGGGGTCTCACCTGTGGGGGTCTGTCTCTATGGTGAGTCTATGGTGAGTCTACCTGAGAGGGGGTCTACCTGAGAGGGGGTCTACCTGTGAGGGGGTCTACCTGAGAGGGGGTCTACCTGTGAGGGGGTCTACCTGAGAGGGGGTCTACCTGAGTGGGGGTCTGTGTCTCTATGGTGAGTCTACCTGAGAGGGGGTCTACCTGTGAGGGGGTGTTCACCCGTGAGAGGGGGTCTACCTGAGAGGGGGTCTACCTGAGAGGGGGTCTACCTGAGAGGGGGTCTGCCTGAGAGGGGGTCTACCTGAGAGGGGGTCTACCTGAGAGGGGTCTGTGTGAGGGGCCCACCTTGAGGGGGCTCCGTGAGGGGGTCTACCTGAGAGGGGGTCTACCTGTGAGGGGGTCTACCTGAGAGAGGGGTCCACCTGAGAGCCAGGGCTCACCTGAGGGGGTCTACCTGAGAGGGGTCCAACCTGGTGGGGGCTCTATGGTGGGGGTCTACCTGAGAGGGGTCTACCTGTGAGTGAGGGGCTACCTGAGAGGGGCTCACCTGAGAGGGTCTACCTGGAGAGCTGTGGGGCTCCACCTGTGAGGGGGCTCACCTGAGAGGGGTCTACCTGTGGGGGTCTACCTGAGAGGGGTCTACCTGAGAGGGGGTCCACCTGAGAGGGGTCTACCTGTGAGGGTCCACCTGAGAGGGGTCTACCTGTGGGGGGTTCACCCTGAGAGGGCCCACCTGAGGGGTCTACCTGAGAGGGGCTCAACGGAGGGGCTCACCTGAGAGGGGTCTACCTGAGAGGGGGCTCACCGGGGTCTACCTGAGAGGGGGCTGAGGGGGCTGGGGTCTACCTGAGGGCCTGACTGTGAGGGGGCTCACTGAGAGGGGGTCTGTGAGGGGGTCTCACCTGTGAGGGGGTCTACCTGGAGAGGGGGTCTACCTGGAGAGGGGGTCACCTGTGAGAGGGTCTACCTGAGAGGGGGTCTACCTGTGAGGGGTCCTACTGAGGGGCTCACCTGTGAGGGGTCTACCTGAGAGGGGTCTACCTGAGAGGGGGCCCACCTGACCTGAGAGGGGGTCTACCTGTGAGGGGGTCTACCTGAGAGGGGGTCACCTGTGAGGGGTCTACCCTGAGGGGTCTGTGAGGGGTCTACCTGAGGAGGGTCTCACCTGTGAGGGGCTCACCTGAGAGGGGCTCCACCTGTGAGGGGTCTACCTGTGTGGGGGCTCCACCTGAGAGGGGGCCTACCTGAGAGGGGGTCTACCTGAGAGGGTTCCACCTGAGGGGGGGTCTACCTGTGAGGGGGTCTACCTGAGAGGGGGTCTACCTGAGGGGGTCTACCTGTGAGGGGGTCTACCTGAGAGGGGGTCTACCTGAGAGGGGGTCTACCTGTGAGGGGGTCTACCTGTGAGGGGGTCTACCTGAGAGGGGGTCTACCTGTGTGGGGGTCTACCTGAGAGGGGGTCTACCTGAGAGGGGGTCTACCTGAGAGGGGGTCTACCTGAGGGGTAGGCTCACCTGTGAGGGGGTCTACCTGGAGAGGGCCCACCTGTGAGGGGTCTACCTGTGTGGGGCCCACCCGAGGGGTTCACCTGTGAGGGGGTTCAGAGGGGACCAGAGGGGTCTACCTGAGAGGGGTCTACCTGAGAGGGGGTTCACTGAGGGCTCTACCTGTGAGGGGGTCTACCTGAGAGGGGGTCTACCTGTAGGGCTCACCTGAGGGGTCTACCTGAGAGGGGTCTACCTGTGAGGGTCTACCTGTGAGGGGGTCTCACTGAGAGGGGGTCTACCTGAGAGGGGGTCTACCTGTGAGGGGGTCTACCTGAGAGGGGGTCTACCTGAGAGGGGGTCTACCTGTGAGGGGGTCTACCTGTGAGGGGGTCTACCTGAGAGGGGGTCTACCTGAGAGGGGGTGGTCAGCTCCTTTCTGCCTCGTCCTCTCGTCCCTGAGTCTCCGGCTCAGGACCTCCACCACACCTTTCTTGGTGACGTGGAGGATCCCCAGGTTACTGAATCTACAGGAAGTGACATCACAGCAGGAAGTGACATCACAGCCTCAGCGTGTGTATACAGGTTGTGTTCGGGTGCAGAGACGTGATTGGCTACTGACGAGGCGGTGAGGTCCGTGGGCCCGATGTCCAGCGTGCAGGTGCCGCTCTCGGTGCAGTGGCGGCCCACCAGGCTGTGGGCGTGGGCCCGGGGGGGCTCCGTGTGGGACACCAGCTGCACCTCCACCCGGGCCACGCCCACGTAGTTACTCACCTGGGGAGGGTTAGGCATTCTGAGGCACTGGCATCACTGAGAGGGTTAGTACTCCTGAGAGGCACACACTACTGAGGTACCAGCACACACCACTGAGAGGCACTGGCACACCTGAGAGGCAATTAGCACACTACTGAGAGGCACTGGTACACACTCCTGAGAGGTACTAGTACACACTACTGAGAGGTACTGGTACACACTCCTGAGAGGTACTAGTACACACTCCTGAGAGGTACTAGTACACACTACTGAGAGGCACTGGTACACACTCCTGAGAGGTACTAGTACACACTCCTGAGAGGCACTAGTACACACTGAGAGGTACTAGTACACACTCCTGAGAGGTACTAGTACACACTACTGAGAGGTACTAGTACACACTCCTGAGAGGTACTAGTACAGACTCCTGAGAGGCACTAGTACACACTCCTGAGAGGTACTGGTACACACTCCTGAGAGGTACTGGTACACACTACTGAGAGGTACTGGTACACACTCCTGAGAGGTACTAGTACACACTACTGAGGCAGTACTAGCACACACTACTGAGAGGCACTAGCACACACACCACTGAGAGGCAGGCACTGCACACACTGAGAGCACTGGCACACACTACTGAGAGGTACTGGTACACACCCTGAGAGGCACTGCACACACTACTGAGAGGTACTGGAAGACACTTCTGAGGTGCACTAGTACACACCCCTGAGAGGCACTGGCACACACTACTGAGAGGCACTGGTAACACACCCTGAGGCACCAGACACCCTGAGAGGTACTAACACTAATGAGAGGTACTGGCACACCACTGAGAGAACAGCACACTCCGAGAGGCACCAGTACACACCACTGAGGTACTAGCACACTACTGAGAGGCACACCTGAGAGGTACTAGTACACACTACTGAGAGGTACTAGTACACACTCCTGAGAGGTACTAGTACACACTCCTGAGAGGCACTAGTACACACTACTGAGAGGTACTAGTACACACTACTGAGAGGTACTAGTACACACTCCTGAGAGGCACTAGTACACACTCCTGAGAGGCACTAGTACACACTACTGAGAGGCACTGGTACACACTCCTGAGAGGCACTAGTACACACTCCTGAGAGGCACTAGTACACACTCCTGAGAGGCACTAGTACACACTACTGAGAGGTACTGGTACACACTCCTGAGAGGCACTGGTACACACCGAGAGGTACCAGACACTCTGAGAGGCACTAAAGACACCCTGAGAGGCACTGGTACACACTCCTGAGAGGCACTGGTACACACTACTGAGAGGCACTGGTACACACTCCTGAGAGGTACTGGTACACACTACTGAGAGGTACTAGTACACACTACTGAGAGGCACTAGCACACTAACAGAGCAGCCTAGACACCCAGAGGCACTAGCACACACCACTGAGAGGCACTAGCACACACCACTGAGAGGCACCAGTACACACCCTGAGAGGCACTGGTACACACTGAGAGGTACTAGGTACACTGAGAGGCAATTAACTCCCCTGAGAGGCACTAGCACACTTCCTGAGAGGCACTAGCACACACTCACTGAGAGGTACTAGCACACTCCCGAGAGGTACCAGTACACACCACCGAGAGGTACTAGCACATCTGAGAGGTACTAGCACAATAATTCCCTGAGAGGCACTAGCACACACTCACTGAGAGGCACCAGGCACACACTCCTGAGAGGTACTAGTACACACTGACTCCTGAGAGGCACTGTACACACCACTGAGAGGTACTACACACTGGGACTACTGAGAGGTACTAGTACACACTGGGACCACCGAGGCACTAGTACACACTACTGAGATGCACTAGCACACACTGGGACCCTGAGAGGCACGTACACATCAGACCACAGAGGTACCAGTACACACTGGGCTCACTGGTGAGGTACCAGTACACACACTGGGTCTGGATTGAGAGGTACCACACACTGGGACTACTGAGGCACTAGTACACACCACTGAGAGGTACTGCTAGCACACACTGGGACCCCTATATAGCACCAGTGCCACACTGGGATCACTGGAGAGGCAACAGGCACAATAACTGGGACCTGAGAGGTACCAGTACACTGGATTGAGAGGCACTAGCAACACTGGGTCCACTGGAGAGGCACTAGCACACTGGGGACTCCTGAGAGGTACTCAGTACACACTGGGACTACTGAGAGGTACTAGTACACACTGGGACTGATTGAGAGGTACTAGCACACTGGACTCCTGAGAGGCAATTAGTACACACTGGGACTACTGAGAGGCACTAGTACACACTGGGACCTGAGAGCCTAGCACACACTGGGATCACTGAGAGTACTAGCACACACTGGGACTACTGAGAGGTACTAGTACACACTGGGACTACTGAGAGGCAATTAGCACACTACTGAGAGGTACTAGTACACACTACTGAGAGGTACTAGCACACACCACCGAGAGGCATTAGCTTACTGACTGACTACTGAGAGGCACATCAGACTACTGAGAGGCACTAGCACACACTGACTGATTGACAGTGCCCAGCACACTGGGACTCCTGAGAGCAAGTACTAGTACACACTGGGATTCACTGAGAGGTACTAGTAACACTGGGACCCCAGAGGTACTAGCACACACTGGGACTCCTGAGGCAATTAGCACACTGTAACCCCATGCGCCTGGTACACACTGGGACTGAGCTGAGAGGTACCAGTACACACTGGTACTCACTGAGAGGTACTATAACAACACTGGGACCACTGAGAGGTACCAGGCCACACTGTACTACCAGAGGCACTAGTACACACCGACTACTGAGAGGCACTAGGCACACTGCACCACTGAGGCACGAACCACTGACCACCAGGCCACTGATGGTACCAGCACACTGGTCTGGAGAGGCACCAGTACACACTGGGGACCACTGAGAGGCACTAGTGTCACACTGACCACTGAGGCACCAGGCACACCGGTTCACTGAGAGTGCACTCAGCCACCTGGGTTCAATGAGAGCAATTAAATAACACCGGTACTGGAGAGTACCAGCACACTGACTGAGGCACTAGCACACTGGGACCACTGAGATACCTAGCACACACTGACCACTGAGAGGTACTAGCCCACACCGGCCCACTGAGAGGCATCACACACACTGGGACTATTGAGAGGCACTAGCACACTGGGACCACTGAGAGGTACCAGGCACACACTGGGAATGGCTGAGAGGCACCAGTGCCACACTGGGACCACTGGAGAGGCACCAATTGGTATCACTGAGAGGCAACACTGGACCAAATGAGAGGTACCAGCACACTGGGTCTGAGGCAACAGCCACACCAAATTCAATGGAGAGGCACTGTCTACTGAGATACCAGTACACACTGTCCACTGAGAGGTACTAGTACACTGGGATTCTGATTGAGAGGGTACCAGTACACACTGACCACTCAGAGGTACTAGCACACTGACTACTGAGAGGTACTAGTACACACTATACCACTGAGACAAGTACCACACACCACTGAGAGGTACTAGTACACACTGGGACCACGGAGAGTACCACACTACTGAGGAGTCAGCACAACACTGGGACTCACCAGGAGTACTGCACACTGAAGTTCTCATATATACTAGCACACCGGGACCTGAGGTACTATACACACTGCATCACTTGAGAGGTACCAGGCACACTGGGACCACTGAGAGGCATTTAACACTGGGACTGAATGGAGAGGCACTAGTACACACTGGGACCACTGAGAGGCACCAGTACACACCACTGAGAGTACTAGCACACCAATGAGAGGTACTAGCAATAACACTGGGATTCACTGAGAGGTACTAGTACACACTGGGACCACTGAGAGTACCACTGGGACCCTGGAGAGGCACTAGCACACTGGGACCACTGAGAGGTACCTGTACACACTGTCTACCTGGAGAGGTACTAGTACACACTGGACCACCAGAGGCACCACACACTGGGTCCACTGGAGAGGCACTAGCACACACTCGGGACCACTGAGGCCTGCACACACTGAGGTTTGAATGAGAAAACAGCACACACTGGGTCTGAGAGGCACTGCACTGATCACTGAGGTTTATAACACCACTGAGAGTACCAGTACACACTGACCATTGAGAGGTACTAGTACACACTGGGACCATGAGAGGTACTAGTACACACTGGGACCACTGAGAAAAGTAGCACACACTGGGAACCTCATTGAGAGGTACTAGAGCACACTGGAACGACGATATACTATACACACCGACTACTGAGAGGTACTAGTACAACACTGGGACTCCTGAGAGGTACTAGTGTCACTGGCACTGCCTGAGAGGTACTAGCACACACTGGGATCTACCAGAGGTACTAGCACACACTGGGACCCTGAGAGGTACTAGCACACTGGTACCGAGAAGGCACTAGTACACACTGGGACTCCTGAGAGGTACTAGCACACCAGGCTCACTGAGAGGCACTATACACACTGGTACTAACAGAGGTACCAGTACACACTGACTCACTGAGGAAGCAGCACACACACCAGTCTACTGAGAGGTACTAGCACACACCGGGACCCTGAGAGGTGTACTAAATAACACTGGTACCTAATACTGAGAGGTACTAGCACACACTGGGACCACAGGGTTCTGTACCTTCACTGCCTATGGGTCTCTGGTTTTCTCGGGCCGAGTCTCCCCTGGGCCAAGGGATGGCCCTCAGATCACACCGGAACCCAGCCTCTGGAGACAACCATGTATTATCATACAGTACTCACTACAGGCACTGCAATCATAAAATTTCTACCACAGGCATGGACCAGGTACTTACCTGTATTGGCTCCACCTGTTTGGGCCTCACGATCTGGGATGTAGGACCTGAGCTGCAACACAAAGAAGCCCAGGAACTGGGGACCTTTGACCTTCTGGACCCAGGTCCAGTCTACCAGGGCTCACAGACCACATTTCAGACCAGTCCCGTGCTGGGGACCCCCCACTACACGGAGGACTGCTGCTCTGTAATAAAAGACTCAAAGGACCCCAGAGGAGATCTGGGAAAGACCCGGACCTTAAAGAGGTTCCAGTAAGACCTGGATCCCTGAAGAGGTTCCAGCTGACCTGGAGCCTGAAGAGGTTCCAGTAAGACCTAACTGAAGAGGTTCCAGTAAGACCTGACCCCAAGAGACCTGAAGACCTGGAGCCTCAGAGAATTTGCAAGACCTGGACCCCTGGAAGAGGTTCCAGTAAGACCTGGAGCTTGTAGAGGTTCCAGGCAAGACCTGGACCTGAAGAGGTTCCAGCAAGACCTGGATCCCCAAGAGTCTAGTAAGACCGAATTCTGAAGAGGTTCCAGAAGACCTGGATCCCTGAAGAAGTCTAGGCAAGTCCTGGACCCTGAAGAGTCTCCCAGGGCAGACTCAAATCTCTGAGAGTTCCAGGCAAGACTGACCCAAGAGGTTCAGTAAGACCCATCTCTTTAAAGAGGTCTGAAAGACCGAACTCCCTGAAGAGGTTCCAGTAAGACCTGGACCCCAAAGAGGTTCCAGTGGGACCTGGACCCCTGAAGAGGTTCCAGTAAGACCTGGACCCTGAAGAGGTTCTCAGTAAGAATTCTGGACCCCTGAAGAGTGTTCCAGTAAGACCCAACCCCCAAGTTCCAGTAAGACCTGGACCCTTAAAGAGGTTCCAGTAAGACCTGGACCCCGAAGAGGTTCCAGTAAGACCTGGACCCCGGAAGAGGTTCCAGAAAGACCTGATCCCTGAAGAGGTTCCAGCAAGACCTGGACTCTGAAGAGGTTCCAGCAAGACCTGGACCCTTAAAGAGGTCGTCCAGTAAGACCGACCCTGGAAGAGTGTCTCCAGCAAGACCTGGGACCCCAAAGAGTTCCCAGACCTGGACCCCTGAAGAGGTTCCAGGGAAGACCTGGACCTTAAAGAGGTTCCAGCAAGACCTGAACCCCAAGAGGTTCCTATGACCTGGACCCTGAAGAGGTTCAGCAAGACCTGGACCCCTGAAGAGGTTCCAAGACCTGGACCAAGAGTTCCAGCAAGACCTGGACCCTGGAAGAGGTTCCAGTAAGACCTGGGACCCTGAAGAATTCCAGGCACCCTGACCCTTGAAGAGGAAAGTTCCAGGAAGACCTGGACCCCTGAAGAGTTCTGAGCAAGAATTTTGACCTCAAAGAGTTCCAGTAAGACCTGACCCCTGAAGAGGTTCCAGGACCTGACCCCGAAGAGGTTCCATAAGACCAACCCCAAGAGGTTCAGTGGGCACCACCCTGAAGAGGTTCCAGGCATCTGGACCCCGAAGAGAGTCCCAGTGCAAGCATCTCAACTCCGCAGGTTCCAGTAAGACCTGGGACCTCAAAGAGGTTCCAGTACCTGGACCTGAAGAGGTTCCAGTAAGACCTGGACCCTGAAGATGTTCCAGTACATCTGACCCCAGCAGGCCCAGTAAGACCTGGACTTGAAGAGGTTCCAGTGACCTGACCCCTGAAGAGGCTCCGGCAAGACCTGGACCTCAAGAGGCCCCTGTTAAAAGTCTCATCCAACACCACGGGCTGTGGAGGTGACGATCCCCAGGTGGGCCCGCCTTTGAGGGATAATATCATCATGTTCATCTGCAGCCGACATCAACAACATGAGGACAACACAACAACAGAAGTGACTGATCAGCCCGTGTCGTTTTAAATCTCTTTTACTGGTGAGCTCAACAGCACTGCTGGTGGTCGTATTGTTGTTGTGTTGTTGTTGTTTGTGATTTAATACAATAAACAGAAATATAATCTGTTATATATTATTTTAAATTCAACACTTGAAATGTACTTGTACTATAATTGAGGATTACACTCGTTACTTTAGACTTGATCAGATAATATATATATATATATATATTTATATATATGATATAAACATATATATTTATAAACATGTATATATGTGTATAAACAGAGAGACTCACGTCGTTGTCGATGTTGGAACTGAGTTTACCATCTCAGAACAAACAGACTAAATGTGAAACAGGAAATTGCAGAGTAAAACAAACAAACAAACTGACTGAATGTGAAGAATCAAATCTACAGACACATGACAGACTGTCAGTCTGTCCTCTCCATCTGGCTTGTCTCTGTCATCTCTGGAAGTACGAGCTGAGGAAACCCCAGAATTCCAGATCTAGGGGGCGGCCGGTGATGATGTCACTGCTGTTTACAAAACACTCAGAAGAAGAAGGAAACTTGCTTCCTTCCTCTTCCTCTGCTTCCTTCTCCTTCCTTCCTCTCTGCTTCTCCTTCCTTCCTTCCTCCGTGGAAGTGATGTCATGATTTAAAGATGCTTGATCGCTTAAAGTAGCCTGACAGTTGTTGTTTCTTCGTAACGCCAACACACCTGAGCTCCGCCAAGCACCACAATTATGAAGGTGAAGGTGATGGTGATGATGATGATGAAGTACCAGCTCCCTGCAGGAGGACACTTCCTTCTTATGGCTTTAGTTTTCCCGCAGATACGTAAATCTGGGAGTTAGTGGAATGTTAGCCTAGCTAGCACAAAGACTGGAAGCAGGGGGGATGCGAATATCTTAGCACAAAGACTGGAAATGGGGGATTGATAGTCATGAAACAACGACTGGAAGCAAGGGAGGACACAGTTTACTAGCACAAGACTGGGTACAGGGGAATGTTAAATATTCAGCACAAAGACTGGAAGCCGGGGGGATTGTTGCACTAGCTTAGCACAACGACTGGAAGCAAGGGAGGAAATGTTAATAGCTTAGCATAAAGCACGGAAGCAGGAGGAATGTTAGCTCTGCTTAGCACAAAGACTGGAATAGGGGACAATAGCTCAGCTTAGCATAAAGACTGAAAGCAGGGGATGCTAGCCTTAGCTTAGCACAAAGACTGGCAGCAGGGGAATGTTATTCAGCATAAAGACTGGAAGCTGGGGGAACAGCCTAGCTTACACAAGACTGGCAGTAGGAATGTTAGCCTAGCTTTAGCATAAAGACTGAAGTTAATGTTAGCCTAGCTGAGCACAAAGACTGTCAGCAGTGGGGATTTTAGCTTAGCATAAAGACTGGAAGCGGGGGGAATGTTAGCCTAGCTTAGCACAAAGACTGGCAGCAGGGGGAATGTTAGCCTAGCTTAGCATAAAGACTGGAAGCGGGGGGGGGGGGGGATGTTCGCGTCGGAGTCCGAAGTGAAAGTAAAACTCAAGGCTGCGATGTATTTGACAGACTTTACGTGAACACACTTCCTGTTTAGTGTCACAGGAAGTAAACAACACTTTAAATAAAGTCCGGCTCCAGGAGACGTCTCAACAGAAACATGCTCATTGAATCCGGACTCGTTTCTTTCATTGGAACTCTTCACCACGAACCGGCTCACGTGAGCCGGATAACGGACTAAACCGGGATGAGTCTCAGGAACCGGAACCGAACCAGTGATCGAAGTTAAAGAAACAGAAGTTCACAGCCTCATGTTGCGCAACACAACACACAGCATCAACAACAACAACAACAACAGCAGTGTGTCACATCTACAGATGTTTAGTCACAATAAACAATAACACAGAGATAAACTAATCGCGGATCGAACTTTACTGACTGATCGATACACGGCAGACTGACGTGTCATCATCGAGATGAAACTTCTTCTCTGTGTTTATGGTCGTGTTAACTCTTAGAACTACGAGATGCAGTGTTTCCGTTTGAGGGGAATGACTCAGTGTCTGCAGTTGACACACGATCAGCATCGATCGTGAGGTAGCGCAAAGCGAGGGTAAGGTGAGGTTTCATTTCCAGCACCCGCTGGCTGGAACACGGCGAACTCCCGACAGGCAGCAGCAGTGAGACCGCACAGCTGACGTCACTTCCTGCTGGGGCTTTTCAAAATAAAGATCTATCTATGACGCTCTTTTTAAAATGAGTTTTAATGTGATATTTGGATTTTGTATTCATGTTACTTAATCTACTTACTTCAATACGTTTAGTAGTTAGAAATACATCAAGTAATACCTCAATGAAATAACTGGTTCTAAATTAAAAGTATTTAAAATAAAGCAATTGTTATTTAAATGTCCAAACTAAACGCAGAGTATTTATTTAACACATATCCAATAAATATCCAGCAGTAGTGCAGGTATCTTCTCTTTATTTAGTTTGAACTGATTACAAAAAAAACATTTTTTTTAAAGTTATAATTTATGTATTTATATTTTTTATTGTTTTTTTCAATTTGATTAACTTCAAGATGTATTATCTTTATTTTTACCTTGTAAATCTGAACTTCAAACTTTATTAGAACGGCTATAATTAATTAGTACAATTTGTTTGGACAGGATGCAAAATGTAAAAGAAATATAAAATAGAAAAGTTTTTGATAATACTTATCAAATATAGACAATTATTATTTCGATATTAACTTTTGTCTTTGTGTAAGTTTGCCGTTTTTTTCTAAATTATCCACTAATTCTGTAAATAGTCGCTTTTATTTTGTAAGGCAGCCCTCTCAACCGGAAGCTCAGTCACAGCGGAAAGCCCCGGAGCTCGAGGGGAATTCCGGCGCCACGTGGCAAATACAGCGCGCCGATTGGTGGAGGCGCGACAGAGCCCCGCCCACCTCCACGCGACTATTACTTATTCAGGATGTGAATAGTTTAGTCCATTAAATTAGGAGTTTAATTAGAAGATACAATTTTAAAAAATACTTATATTTATGAATGTATTAATGAGAATAATTTATTAACCACCACTAAATAATTTGTATGTTTAAAATATAGTTATATTGATAGTGATCAAGTTATTAAAATAATCTTTAATAAAAGCAGGATAGTAAAGTATTTCGTTTTTTAAAGGATGAAATGTCAATATTATGAAATCATTAATTTTAAGACTATAAGTATATATATATATATATAATATATATTAAAAAAAAAATATAAATTAAAAGGAATTATTTTAAAATAAAAAAATTTAAATTAAATAATAAATAAAAATTTAATGTGATTTAAATTTAAAAATTTTTGTAATATTTAAAAAAATATAAAATTTTTAAAAAGGTTTTTAAAGGAAAAAAAATAAAAAATTTTAATTAAAAAAAAAATAAGGGTTTTTAAAAATAAATATTTAAATTATTAAAAAAAATTTATTTTATTAAAATTTTTAAAAAAAATAATTAAAAATTAATTTTTTTATTTTTTAAATTAAATAAAATAATAAAAATATTTTATAAAATGTTTTTTTAAATATATATATATTTATTATATATAATATAAAATTTTTATTTTTTTAAAAATTTTTAAAATAATAATATTTATAATAAATGATTAATAATAATATTTAATTTATAAAAATTATTTTATAAAAAAAATATTTTAATAATAATATTTAATAATAAATGATTAAATTTTTAAATATTTAAATAATAAATTAATTTATAATAAATATTTAAAATTTTAATAAATATTTAAAATAATAAAGGGAAATTAATAATTAAAATAATTTAATTAAAAGTATTTTATAATTTAAAATTAATAATAAATTAATTTATATATAAAAAAAAAATTTAAATTTATTAAGATTTTTAAAATTTTTAATTTTTTTAATATAATAATATATTAATTATATTTAAAGTTTAGAAAATTTTTTGGGAAAAGAAAGAAAAAAATAAGAAAAAAGTTTTTAAAAAATGGTGAAAGAAAAAAAAAAAAAAAAAAAAGAAAAAAAAAAAAAAAAGAAAAAAAAAAGAAAAAAAAAAAAAAAAGGAAAAAAAAAAAAAAAAAAAAAAAGAAAAAAGAAAAAAAAAAAAAAAAAAAAAAAAAAAAGAAAAAAAAAAAAAAAAATATAATAATTTAATAAATTGATGTTATTTAATAAAATATATTAATTAAAAAAAAAAGGGGAAAAAAAAAAAAAGGAAGGGGAAAAGGATAGGAAAAGATGATAAAAAAAAGGGGAAAAAAGGAAAAAAAAATTTAAAAAAAATAAAGGAAAATTTGGGAAAAAGAAAGAAAAAAAAAAAAAAAAAAAAAAAAAAAAAGAAAAAAAAAAAATAAAAAAAAAAAAAAAAAAAAGAAAAAAAAAAAAAAAAAAAAAAAAAAATAAAAAAAAAAAAGAAAAAAAAAAATAAAAAAAAAAAAAAAAGGAAAAAAGTGATATAAAAATGTTTGGGTTTATTGTTAAATTTGGTGAAAAGAATTTTATGTGTTAAAAGGAATAAAGGGAATAAAAAAAAAGGGAAAGGGGAAAGAAAAAGGGAAAAAATATATAATATTTTTTTAAAATTTTTTTTAAAATTTTAAATTTTATTTTATTTTATTATTATTTATTATTTATATTATATATATTATGTTATTATATTTATGTATATTAAAATTTTGTATATATTTATATATAATTAAATTTTATATTATGTATATATATATGTTATATTTATAATTTTTTATTTATATTATTTATATATATATATATATATATATTAGATATATATATTTTATATATTTTAGAATATATTTTATATTTTGTAATTATATAATATATATTATATATATAATATATATATATATATATATATAATATAATATTATATATTATTATATAATATATATATATATATATATTATATATATAAAATTTATTATATAATATATATATATATATATATATATATTTTTAAATATTATATATATATATAATTATATATTTATATATTTTATAATATTATATTATAATTTTATTAGTTTTATAATTATATATAATATATATATATATATGTATATATATAAAAATATATATTATATATTATATTATAATTGTATATATAATATATTTTGTATTTATATATATATATTATATATATTATACTATATATATATATATATATATATATTATATTATATATATATATATATAAAAATATTTTTTAATATATATATATATAAAATTTATATATATATATATATATATAAGTTTATATATTATATATATATATATATTTTATATATTATATAAGTTTATATATATAGTATATAAAAAATTATATTATATATATAATTAATATATATATATATATATAATTATTATATTATATATATATATATATATAAAATATATATATATATATAATAATATAAAAATTTATATATGTATAAATTAAAATTGTATATAGTTTAATATGTTATTTTATATATATATGTGTATATATATAAAAGTTATATATTATATATTATATATATTATATACATGTATATATTTATATTATACAATATATTATATATATATGTAAAAATTATATGTGAAATATATATAATATATATTAATATATAATGTTTATATGTATATATATATATATAATTATATATATTATATATATATAATATTATATATATATATTTATTATATATATGAATATACAATGTATATATATAAATTATAAATATATAAATATATATAAATAATATATATATAATATGTATAAATAATATATAAATACATATATAATATGTATAAATTATATATATATTATATTTATGTATAATATATATTATATATATTTTTATATAATTCTTTTATATATATATATATAATATATATGTATAAAAAATTTGTTTAATTAATATATATATTGTATTAATATATATATATATATGTTTTATAATATATATTATAAAAAAATGAATTATACATATTTGTATATATTTATATATAAAATGAAAAGTATATTTATTAATATATTTTTATATATATATATATATATATATATATATATATATTATAATTATATATAATATATATATATTTTAATATATATTTTATATATATAATATAAATATGTATATATAATATATATAAAATATATATATATAAAATGTATATATATAAAATAAATATATATATATATATATAAAATATATATATAAAATATATATATATATATATATAAAATATATAGTAATAATATATATAATATATATATATAAAAATATATTATAAGTATATATATAATATATATATATAATATTATAAATTATATATATATAAAAATTTGTTATGTGTGTATATTTAAATTATTATAAAAATATTAATATGTATTAAATATATTTTATTAAATATATTTATATTTTTATTGTTATTTTATTTTTGGGTTTAATATTTATTAAGTTTTGTTTTTTTTTTTTTTTTAAAATTTTGTTTTTTAAATTAAATTTTTTGGGTTGTAAATTTAATTAAAATAAAAAGAAAAAAAAATTTTAATTATTTTTTTATTTTTTTTTTTATTTTTTTTATAAATTAAAAATTAGGGAATTTTTAATTTTTAAAATAATTTAAAAATATAAAAAATTATAATATATGGGGTATATAATATAAAATATGGGGATAATAAATAAAATAATAATAAAATTTAGGGTAATATAAAAATTAAAATAATAAGTGGGTAAAAAATAATATAAAATAAATAAAAAATTTGTAATTAAAGATAATAAAAGTAAAAAGTAATATAATAAAGTGATAATATAATAAAATAAGGGAATAATAAGTAGAAAAATAAATAAAATTAAGGGATAAAAAAAAATTTTAAATATAAGATTAATAAATAATATAGGGGGGATAATAATTAAAAATAAAAATATTATAAAATAATGTAAAAATTTAAAAGGGATATAAATATAAGGGATAAAGTAAAAAAATTAATAAAAAAGGGGGAAAAAGAGGGGTTTAAAAATAAGAAAATATATAAATGAAAAGTTTTTTTTAAATTTTTGGGAAGGGGAATTAATAAAGTGTAAAAAAGGGAAAATTAAATATGGGAAATTATTAAAGTTAAAATAGATATTTAAATTTAAATTTAATATAATAGATATATTAATAGAATACATGAATGTAGATGGAGTGAAACATAAGGAATAGCACTAAGGGGAGTTTTATGAGATGGGTAATAGGACGGGCTAGGGTGCACTGGATACATGGGTTGGTGAGGCCAGGCATGACCCCCAGGATATTACGGGTGAGTACTAAGGGAGTTTAATAGGTATGAATAATAGGATAGGATGATTACACTATATGAGATAATTAGATAGAGGGGTAGATAATATGTATGAGAGTAAGTACTAAAGTGAGAGGGGTATAGATATATAACTGGGGGTTGAAAAAATTATAGTGTAAAAGTACAGGGGATAATAAGATTATGGATAGTACACTGGAGTATGACTTATGGGGGTATAAGCAGTGGTCATACCGGGAGCAGGACTGAGTTGAGACTAAATAAAAGGCAGTGACATAATATATTGGGTATGGGTATAGGTGGCACTAGGGGGGTAGCATGGGTATGAACTAAGTTATAGAGCAGTGATCTAGGACAGTGAGCATGGGAATGAAAAGGATATATGGGAGTGGTGATGGGAATAATGGATAGATTAAATCATGAGTTAGGGCGTGAGATGGGTGGTGAAAAAGGTATTTAGGTTTGGTGAGTACACTGGAATACGGGTGTGACTGGAAAAGTGAGCGGGGCAAGTGAATGGGGAGTGAGACTGGGACATAGGTAAGGCGTGGTGGGAGTGAGCATGGGAAGTGACATAGGCAGTGGATGGGCGTGACATAGGAGTGAGTACTGGGAGTGAGATAGGGCTAGAGTATGAGATGCATAGTAGGGGCAGTGGTATAGGCGTAGCTGGCAGTGCACTGGGAGCAGGGTATGGGGGCATGAGCATAGGAGAGGACTCAGGCAGGGAAAGACACGGGAGGGAAGGACGGAGGGCACTGGGAGCGGTGAGCACTAGGGTGAGTGAGTACTAGGGTGGTGGTGCACTGGGGAGTGGTGGGCACTAGGGCAATGTGACACTGGAGCAGTGAGTACTAGGGCAGTGAGCACTGGTGGGCACTGGTGGTGGGCACTAGGGAGTGAGCACTGGGGTGAAGTGAGCACTAGGGTAGTAGTGCGCTGGGCAGTGGCACGTACTAGGATTGAGTGAGCACTAAGGGAGCAGTGGTCACTAGGGGCAGGTGAGTACTGGGAGTGAGTGAGGCACTGGGGTGGTGAGTGCTAGGAGCGGTGAGTGCTGACTAGGGTGGTGGGCACTAGGGCAGTGAGGCACTGGGGAGTAGTGAGCACTGGGGTAGTGGTACTAGGGAGTGAGTGAGTGCTGGGAGCAGTGAGCACTAGGGCAGTGGGCACTGGGACAGTGACACTGTGGTACTAGGGTGGTGAGTACTAGGAGTGGTGACACTAGGGCAGTGAGCACTAGGGCAGTGAGGTACTGGGAGTGAGTGAGTGCACTAGGAGTGAGTGAGGCACTGGAGCGGTGAGCACTGGGGTGAGTGAGTGCTAGGGCAGTGGGCACTGGGAGTGAGTGGTGCTAGGAGCAGGTGAGTGCTAGGGCAGTGCAGGCACTGGGCAGTGAATTACTAAGGTGCTGGGAGTGAGGCTAGGGCACTTGCTGGGGTGAAGTGAGGTACTAGAAGACCGGGGCAGTGGTGACACTGGGAGTAGTGAGCACTAGGGCAGTGAGGCACTGGCAGTGGTGAGCACTAGGGCAGTGAGCACTGGGAGTAGTGAGCACTGGAGCAGGGGTGGTGCTAGGGCAGTGAGGCCACTGGGAACGTGAGCAGGGGTAGTGAGCTACTAGATGTAGTGAGTACTAGGAGCAGTGAGCACTAGGGCAGTAGCAGGCACTAGGGCAGTGAGTACAGGAGCAGTGAGCACTAGGAGCAGTGAGCACTGGTGGGTACAGTGAGTGGTACTAGAGCAGTGAGCACTGGGAGTAGTGAGCACTGGGAGTAGTGAGTGCTAGAGCAGTGAGCACTAGGAGCAGTGAGCACTAGGGCAGGGAGCACTAGTGAGCAGTGGTGAGCACTAGGAGCAGTGAGCTACTGGGAGTGGTGAGCACTGGGAGTAGTGAGTGCTAGGGCAGTGAGTACTGGGGCAGTGAGCACTGGGGTGGTGAGTGAGCAGTGAGCACTGGGAGCAGTGAGCACTAGGAGTGAGGTACTGGGGCAGTGAGCACTGGGAGTAGTGAGCACTAGGAGCAGTGAGCACCAGGGCAGTGAGCACTGGGGCAGTGAGCACCAGGAGCAGTGAGCACTAGGGCAGTGAGCACAGGAGCAGTGAGTACTAGGGCAGTGAGCACTAGGAGCAGTGAGGCACTGGGAGCAGTGAGCACTAGGAGCAGGAGCACCAGGAGCAGTGAGCACCAGGAGCAGTGAGCACTTTAGCAGTGAGTACTAGGAGCAGTGAGTACCAGGGCAGTGAGTACTAGGAGCAGTGAGCACCAGGGGCAGTGAGCACTAGGAGCAGTGAGCACTAGACAGAGTAGTGAGCACCAGGAGTAGTGAGCACTAGGAGCAGTGAGGAGCAGTGAGCACTAGGAGCAGTGAGCACTAGGAGCAGTGAGTACTAGGAGCAGTGAGCACTAGGAGCAGTGAGTACTAGGAGCAGTGAGCACTAGGAGCAGTGAGCACTAGGAGCAGTGAGCACTAGGAGCAGTGAGCACTAGGAGCAGTGAGCACTAGGAGCAGTGAGCACTAGGAGCAGTGAGCACTAGGAGCAGTGAGTACTAGGAGCAGTGAGCACTAGGAGTAGTGAGTACTAGGAGCAGTGAGTACTAGGAGCAGTGAGCACTAGGAGTAGTGAGTACTAGGAGCAGTGAGCACTAGGAGCAGTGAGCACTAGGAGTAGTGAGTACTAGGAGCAGTGAGCACTAGGAGTAGTGAGCACTAGGAGCAGTGAGCACTAGGAGCAGTGAGTACTAGGAGCAGTGAGTACTAGGAGCAGTGAGCACTAGGAGCAGTGAGCACTAGGAGCAGTGAGCACTAGGAGCAGTGAGCACTAGGAGCAGTGAGCACTAGGAGCAGTGAGTACTAGGAGCAGTGAGCACTAGGAGTAGTGAGCACTAGGAGTAGTGAGCACTAGGAGCAGTGAGCACTAGGAGCAGTGAGCACTAGGAGTAGTGAGTACTAGGAGTAGTGAGCACTAGGAGCAGTGAGCACTAGGAGCAGTGAGCACTGGGACAGTGAGTACTAGGGTGCTAGCAGTGAGCACTGGGAGTAGTGAGCACTAGGAGCAGTGAGCACTAGGGCAGTGAGTACTAGCAGTGAGCACTAGGAGCAGTGAGTACTAGGAGCAGTGAGTACTAGGAGCAGTGAGCACTAGGAGCAGTGAGTACTAGGAGCAGTGAGTACTAGGAGCAGTGAGTACTAGGAGCAGTGAGTACTAGGAGCAGTGAGTACTAGGAGCAGTGAGCACTAGGAGCAGTGAGTCAGGGGCAGTGGTGAGCACTAGGGCAGTGAGACCTGAGGTCGGCACGATGGGGATCTCTCCTCCATGTTTACCAAACCTCCTCTCTAGACTCTCCTGGACAGACACTGAGGGAGAGGGAGAGAAGAGAGAGGGGAGAGGGAGAGAAGAGAGGGGGGGGAGAGAGAGGGAGAGAGAGAGGGGAGAGAGAGAGAGGAGAGAAGGAAGAAGATTAGGGGAGACACACTACATACTACAGACAGACTGCAGACAGATGGCAGACGACAGACAGACTACAGACTAGACAGACAAGACAGACTACATACTACAGACAGACTACAGACAGACTACATACTACAGATATACTACAGACAGACTACATACTACAGACAGACTACATACTACAGACAGACTACAGACAGACTACATACTACAGACAGACTACATACATACTAGAGACAGACTACATACTACAGACAGACTACATACTACAGATATACTACAGACAGACTACAGACAACAGACAGACATACTACAGACAGACAGACTACAGACAGACAACAGACAGACTACAGACAGACTACATACTACAGACAGACTACATACTACAGACAGACTCCAGACTAGACAAACTACATACTACAGACAGACTACATACTACAGACAGACTACATACATACTAGAGACAGACTACATACTACAGACAGACTACATACTACAGACAGACTACATACTACAGACTACATACATACTAGAGACAGACTACAGACTACAGACAGACTACATACTACAGACAGACTCCAGACTAGACAAACTACAGACAGACTACATACATACTACATACTACAGACAGACTACAGACAGACTACATACTACAGACAGACTACAGACAGACTACAGACTAGACAAACTACATACTAGACAGACTACAGACAGACTACATACTACAGACAGACTCCAGACTAGACAAACTACATACTACAGACAGACTACAGACAGACTAGACAGACTACATACTACAGACAGACTACATACTACAGACAGACTACAGACAGACTCCAGACTAGACAAACTACATACTACAGACAGACTACAGACAGACTAGACAGACTACATACTACAGACAGACTACATACAGACTCCAGACTAGACAAACTACATACTACAGACAGACTACATACTACAGACAGACTACAGACTAGACAAACTACAGACTACAGACAGACTACAGACAGACTCCAGACTAGACAGACTACATACTACAGACAGACTACATACAGACTACATACTACAGACAGACTACAGCCTACAGACAGACTACATACTACAGACAGACTACAGCCTACAGACAGACTACATACTACAGACAGACTACATACAGACTACATACTACAGACAGACTACAGCCTACAGACAGACTACATACAGACTACATACTACAGACAGACTACAGCCTACAGACAGACTACATACTACATACAGACTACACTAGATATTAACTGCAAGCCAAGTAATTTGGATATTCATCCATTACGTCACAACTCGTATGTGTCATGGGAACAGTTTGGTCGAGACGATCTGAAACAACTGGTTACCTTGGGCGGATATTCAAATACTTCCAAACATGTTTAGCGATGCTTTTATAAATATTATTTCTAAATAATAAACAAATAAATAATATAATAGTGTAACGGACTGAGGGAAATGTTATGTTATAAATGTTATGTTCAGGATGTAAGTGAACGTCTCACGAGCTGGTAGCTGTGAGGCGTGTCTGTGATTGGACAGCGAGTGATGTTGTTGTGTGTGTTGTTGTGTTACGCCCCGTTCGGAGCAGACGTGAAGCTGGTTGGAGGCTTTCACGGCGTTTTGCTGTCGTTTTGGCGCAGGCTGCGGCCAACAGGAGCCTGTTCTATGTTCCTTGAATAAACACCCCATCAACCATCTACGTCTCGTAGCGTTCCTGACCCAGGGTCGCTACAATATAATATAAAAATAATAATTAAATAATGTTCAGAAATCATGATACAAAAATAATATTGATAAACTGTCTTGACATAATACAAGAGTTTAGAAAAAATGCTGCACAGCTGTCACATCTTGCAATCACAATTCCAATCAAGCAAGTACTTTAATTAGCAACATCTGTATGAAAGGAAACTGTATCAGACAAACAAAAGGAGGGAAAAAAAGACAAGAAGCTTCGATGGATCCACTTATGGTGCAAGAATTGCTTCAGTTCAAGCTAACAAATGCATTCCCTTCACATTAAAAAAAAAAAAAAGAGCGCTACATACTGAAAAGAAGGGCAGAGAGCTACCAGCTGATAGGTAAGGCAAACGGCACAACAGCGTGATATTTTTTCATGAACCTAGTTTTTTAAAATATAATTTAAAATGTTTTCACTGTAATCCCTAGATGGGGAACTCTTCTATCAATGTCGAAGGAAACAGGATGAGCAGCGGCATCATCTATCAAAAGTTGTGCTCTCGCCAGAAGAGGCAAATGCTTTATTTGTGGAGTTTGGACATGTTTGGAAGTATTTGAATATCCGCCCAAGGTAACCAGTTGTTTCAGATCGTCTCGACCAAACTGTTCCCATGACACATACGAGTTGTGACGTAATGGATGAATATCAAAATTACTTGGCTTGCAGTTAATATCTAGTGGCGTAGTGCATAGACTCCTCGGCTTTAGAGTTGCCATATTTTACGTGAAGGAGATCGAAACCAAGTCGTTGCGATCTTTTTATAAAAATATGTTTTTACATGTGTTTCTTCATGTGTGATGTGTAGTGCTCACTTGTACAATCGTAAATAGATGTGAAATGTGGCCTCAAGAGCTCCAGCAATATGTTCATCATTGTTTTGTGGATAGAACATTACTAGTATTCCATTCTTCCTGTTGTTCAGTGTTCGCAATGTTTCTAATCTCTGTTCACAGTACCATCGTCATTATATACTCGTCACGAAAGTCAATTAGTTGTTGTCAACATGCGTCGGTATTGTGTGGCTGTTGCGTTGCGAACAAGCATCGCTAAACATGTTTCAAAGTGTAAATATCCGAACAAGGTAACCAGTTGTTTCAGATCCCCTCCGCCAAACTGTTCCATGAAACAAAAGATGTGACGTAATGGTTGAATATATCAATTACTTGAGTTGAAACTAATATCTGGTGGCGCAGCGCACAGACTGCGCGGCTTAGAGTGCAGTCTCATTTTGCGTGACAGATCGAAACCAGGTCGGGCGATCTTTTTATTTGTTATTAAATGTATTTATTCCTCCGTGGCTGTGATGCGCTGCTCACTTATACAATCGTAATCGCCGAAATGGATATGAACGGAGGCTTGAAGACCTCCAGCAATATGTTTGTGAATGTGTCGAATCTGGTGAGCGAGACAGAGCCCCGCTGCAGATGTTAAGAGAACAGAACGCACGCGCAGGGAAACCAGTAGGTCTGAAAACCAGTAGGGGTGTAACACCGATTCCAACACAACCGGTATTACCCGGACCGAAACGCACATTTCGGTGCTTTTTTTCCGGTGCCTGAGCCGATTGAAATTGAAAAGAACTATTGTTGTGAGCTTCTGTGGTGACTCCGCCCTGTCAGCAGGTGACTCCGCCCTGTCAGCAGGTGACTCCGCCCTGTCAGCAGGTGACTCCGCCCTGTCAGCAGGTGACTCCGCCCTGTCAGCAGGTGACTCCGCCCTGTCAGCAGGTGACTCCGCCCTGTCAGCAGGTGACTCCGCCCTGTCAGCAGGTGACTCCGCCCTGTCAGCAGGTTGAGCCTCTCATATGTAACTGAGAGGAGGCGTGGCGTGTGTGACCAGTGAGGCCGTCACCGGTCCCCTGAACACGGGGAGACCGATGATGACGAGCAGCCGGAACTCAGGTTAGTACCGTAACGTTGATTGCAAGTCTTGCATTCATAAAAGTAGCCCAAGAAATAATAAATTATCCATTATAACCATGCTTAAGCTAGCTCGTAGCTAGCGCTAGCTACGAGCTACGAGCGTGACAGTCTGCTAGCAGATGTGTTGGTGTCCAGCGGTCCCGGCTGTATACCCGGTGTTACCGGGAATATAATGACGGAGGAATAAAGACCGTGGGGCGTCACTTTGTTTCAGTGTAACTCTCGCTGTCAGAAGCAAAACTTTATTTGTCACGTGTCATCTTCAGTCCCTCTGATTGGTTGTTCTCTTTGCCCATCAACACAGTGACAGGATTAACCCTATAAGGTCTGCACATGACAATACATATCACCTCATATAATGGAGAACATTGTGTATGTTAACAGTCTGATATCCGTTGTTTGTCAGTGCTCCATGATAACGGCTTCTACAGGGAATATGGCCAAAGAGGTTTTTAATGTCCTCAATGTGCGTAAAAAAAAAAAGTATCGGTTCAGGCACCGTTTAGGCACCGGTATCGTTTTAAAAGTACCGGTTTAGCACCGGTATCGGAAAAAACCCAAACGATACCCATCCCTAGTCACGACAGAGACTCACTCAGCAGGTGGTAGTTCGAGTCCCGCTCGTATTTGAAGGTAAGTCGTCCGTAACTGACGTGGTTCAGGTTCTTCAACCACTCGAAGTACGACACCGTCACACCTCCTGCATTCAGGTACATGTCCTAGAGGAGGCAAGGAGACGAGGAGGAGATACAAGAGGGAGATGGTGGTATTCCACCTTAAGGAGGGTATTCCACCTTCAGGAGTGTATTCCACCTTCAGGAGGGTATTCCACCTTAAGGAGTGTATTCCACCTTAAGGAGAGTATTCCACCTTAAGGAGGGTATTCCACCTTAAGGAGTGTATTCTACCTTCAGGAGTGTATTCCACCTTAAGGAGGGTATTCCACCTTAAGGAGTGTATTCCACCTTCAGGAGTGTATTCCACCTTCAGGAGGGTATTCCACCTTAAGGAGTGTATTCCACCTTAAGGAGGGTATTCCACCTTCAGGAGGGTATTCCACCTTAAGGAGTGTATTCTACCTTCAGGAGTGTATTCCACCTTAAGGAGGGTATTCCACCTTAAGGAGTGTATTCCACCTTAAGGAGTGTATTCCACCTTAAGGAGGGTATTGCACCTTAAGGAGTGTATTCCACCTTCAGGAGTGTATTCCACCTTCAGGAGTGTATTCCACCTTAAGGAGGGTATTCCACCTTAAGGAGGGTATTCCACCTTAAGGAGTGTATTCCACCTTAAGGAGGGTATTGCACCTTAAGGAGGTATTGCACCTTCAGGAGTGTATTCCACCTTAAGGAGGGTATTCCACCTTAAGGAGGGTATTGCACCTTAAGGAGGGTATTGCACCTTCAGGAGTGTATTCCACCTTAAGGAGGGTATTCCACCTTAAGGAGGGTATTGCACCTTAAGGAGGGTATTCCACCTTCAGGAGGGTATTCCACCTTAAGGAGGGTATTGCACCTTAAGGAGGGTATTCCACCTTAAGGAGGGTATTGCACCTTCAGGAGTGTATTCCACCTTAAGGAGGGTATTCCACCTTAAGGAGGGTATTGCACCTTAAGGAGGTATTCCACCTTCAGGAGGGTATTCCACCTTAAGGAGGGTATTGCACCTTAAGGAGGGTATTCCACCTTCAGGAGGGTATTCCACCTTAAGGAGGGTATTGCACCTTAAGGAGGGTATTCCACCTTAAGGAGTGTATTTCACCTTCAGGAGTGTATTCCACCTTAAGGAGGGTATTGCACCTTCAGGAGTGTATTCCACCTTCAGGAGTGTATTCCACCTTCAGGAGTGTATTCCACCTTCAGGAGGGTATTCCACCTTAAGGAGGGTATTGCACCTTAAGGAGAGTATTGCACCTTATGGAGGGTATTCCACCTTCAGGAGTGTATTCCACCTTAAGGAGTGTATTCCACCTTCAGGAGTGTATTCCACCTTAAGGAGGGTATTCCACCTTAAGGAGGGTATTCCACCTTAAGGAGAGTATTGCACCTTAAGGAGAGTATTCCACCTTAAGGAGGGTATTCCACCTTAAGGAGGGTATTCCACCTTAACTCACCGGGATCACCAGGATGTTTCTCTCCAGGAAGATCTGGTCGGCTGCAGGCGTCGTCGGCCCGTTGGCTCCCTCAGCGATGACCTGATGCATGATGGGAAAACAGCCACAGTATTGATCATGTGACCATGTATTGATCAGGTGTTGATCAGGTGACCAGGTGGTGACCAGGTGGTGATCGCTCACCTTGGCCTTGATCCTGTGGGCGTTGCTCTTGGTCAGCTGCTTCTCGCTGGCCGCTGGGATCAGGATGTCACAGTCGGCCTCCAGGATGCTGCCCTCGTAGGGCGCGGCGTTGGGGAAGCCCACGATGGTCCCGTGTTCCTGCAGAGGGCCACAGGCGGCACATATTATACTTCTCACTGCAGTTACACCGCGAGTCCAGCAGGCGGCGAACTGGTCCCACTACTGCACCACCAGTACTGACCAGCTTGTAGTCCTCCAGCTCTTTGGGGTTGATGCCGTTGGGGTTCCAGATGTTTCCGTCCATCTCTCCGATCCCAACACACTTGGCCCCTGAGCGATGAAGGTAGCGCATGGAGTGAAGACCCACATTACCAAAACCCTGCAGACAGGACAGAGGGCACAGTGAACCTCTGACATGCCACCCTGCAGATAGCACAGAGGGCACAGTGAACCTCCGATATGCCACCCTGCAGACAGGACGAAGGGCACAGTGAACCTGATATGCCACCCTCCAGACAGCACAGAGGGCACTGTGACATTCCACCCTGCAGACAGGACGAAGGGCACAGTACACCTCTCACATGCCACCCTGCAGACAGGACAGAGGGCACAGTACACCTCTCACATGCCACCCTGCAGACAGGGCAGAGGGCACAGTACACCTCTCACATGCCACCCTGCAGACAGGACAGAGGGCACAGTGAACCTGATATGCCACCCTGCAGACAGGACAGAGGGCACAGTGAACCTGATATGCCACCCTCCAGACAGCACAGAGGGCACTGTGACATTACACCCTGCAGACAGGGCAGAGGGCACAGTACACCTCTCACATGCCACCCTGCAGACAGGACAGAGGGCACAGTGAACCTCTGACATGCCACCCTGCAGACAGCACAGAGGGCACAGTGAACCTCCGATATGCCACCCTGCAGACAGGACGAAGGGCACAGTAAACCTCTGATATGCCACCCTGCAGAGGGCACATACCTGGATGACGAAGGTTTTGCCCTGCAGGCCGGGCTGCAGGCCCAGCCGGCTCATGAGCTCCGCCTCCTTGAGGAAGTTGTCGATGCCGTGGAAGACGCCGCGGCCGGTGGCCGACACGCGGCCGTGGATGCCGCCCTGGCTGATCGGCTTCCCGGTGACGCAGGCGTAGGCGTTGATGTCCTGAGGGCCGAGACAGGAAGTCAGAACACCACCACCCGAGAACAACAACACCACCCGAGAACAACAACAACACCACCACCCGAGAACAACAACACCACCACCACCCGAGAACAAGAACAACAACAACACCACCACCACCCGAGAACAACAACAACACCACCACCACCCGAGAACAAGAACAACACCACCACCACCCAACAACAACAACACCACCCGAGAACAACAACAACACCACCACCACCCGAGAACAACAACACCACCACCACCCGAGAACAACAACACCACCCGAGAACAACAACACCACCACCACAGAACAACAACACCACCCGAGAACAAGAACAACAACAACACCACCACCACCCGAGAACAACAACAACACCACCACCACCACCCGAGAGCAACAACAACACCACCACCCGAGAACAACAACAACACCACAGAACAACAACACCACCACCCGAGAACAACAACACCACCACCCGAGAACAACAACAACAACACCCGAGAACAACAACAACACCACCACCACCCGAGAACAACAACACCACCACAGAACAACAACAACACCACCCGAGAACAACAACAACACCACCACCACCTGAGAACAACACCACCCGAGAACAACAACACCACCACCCGAGAACAACAACATCACCAGAGAACAACAACAACAACACCACCACCACCACCGGTCCCATGTGACCTCCACCAGACCAGCAGCCTCCTGGCCCCTGTGGCCCCTGACTCACGTTGTGGCCCAGCGTGGTGGCGTAGGTGTCGGCGATCCAGGACATCTCCCTCTCCCCGGTGCTCATGTCCGGAGCCGGGACGTCGATGCCGGGCCCTGCAGACACACACAGCGTGAGGGCCCCGTGGACCTGGTTCCCCAACAGAACCAGGGCCTGGGCCCCTGCTCACCGATGAAGCCCTTCTTGGCCAGCTCCATGGTGAACCTCCTGGTGATCTTCTCCAGCTCGTTGTCCTGAGAACACAAAACACACGGCGCTACGTCAGCATGCTAAGCTAACCTAAGGAGGAGGAGGAGCCCTGAGGGTCAACTCCTCCTGGAGGAGGAGGAGCCCTGAGGGTCAACTCCTCCTCCTCCTCCTCCTGTTTAGACTCACTGAGTAGTTCCTGGGGTTGATCTTCACTCCAGCTTTGGCTCCACCAAACGGCACATCTGGAACACACACCCGTTAACTACACTGTACACACTGTACTACACAGTGTGTAGTACAGTGTGTGTTTGTGTACTGTGTGTTTGTTGTTGTGTACCGTGTGTTTGTTGTTGTGTACCGTGTGTTTGTTGTTGTGTACTGTGTGTTTGTTGTTGTGTACTGTGTGTTTGTTGTTGTGTACTGTGTGTGTTTGTTGTTGTGTACTGTGTGTTTGTTGTTGAGTACCGTGTGTTTGTTGTTGTGTACCGTGTGTTTGTTGTTGTGTACCGTGTGTTTGTTGTTCTGTACCGTGTGTTTGTTGTTCTGTACCGTGTGTTTGTTGTTGTGTACCGTGTGTTTGTTGTTGTGTACTGTGTGTGTACTGTGTGTGTGTTGTTGTGTACAGTGTGTTTGTTGTTGTGTACAGTGTGTTTGTTGTTGTGTACCGTGTGTTTGTTGTTGTGTACTGTGTGTTTGTTGTTGTGTACTGTGTGTGTTTGTTGTTGTGTACTGTGTGTTTGTTGTTGTGTACTGTGTTTGTTATTGTGTACTGTGTTTGTTGTTGTGTACTGTGTGTTGTTGTGTACTGTGTGTTTGTTGTTGTGTACTGTGTGTGTTTGTTGTTGTGTACTGTGTGTTTGTTGTTGTGTACTAGTTACACAAAGCAGGAATGCCTCTTGACTTCAAAGAGCAGCAGGTTCAGACATGTTTAAGGTGTGTGTCTGTGTGTGTGTCTCTGTGTGTGTGTCTGTGTGTGTCTCTGTGTGTGTATGTCTCTGTGTGTGTCTCTGTGTGTGTGTGTGTCTCTGTGTGTGTGTGTGTGTGTGTGTGTGTCTCTGTGTGTGTATGTGTGTGTGTCTCTGTGTGTGTATGTGTGTATGTCCTCACCTACTACAGCACACTTGTAGGTCATAAGAGAAGCCAGAGCTTTCACCTCGTCTACAGACACGTCAGGACTGTAACGGATTCCTGAAACACACACACACACACACACACAGAGAGAGAGAGACACACACACAGAGAGAGAGAGACACACACACACACACACAGAGAGAGAGAGAGACACACACACACACACACACACACAGAGAGAGAGAGACACACACAGACACAGAGAGACACACACACACACACACACACACACACAGAGAGAGACACACACAGTGAGACCAGGACCCTGTTGGTGGTTCAACGATGATTATAATCTCAGTTGCTCAACACACACACACACACACAACCCTAACCTAACACTAACCCTGACTGTCTGCATTCCTACCAGGGGAGGAAACTTTGTTAGATTTGAACAGAGCTGATAAAAACACACACAGACACACACACACACAGACAGAGACATACCAGTGGCGGCTGGTGAACATTTTTTTGGGGGGGCAGTTGGGCGACGCGGTTTAAATATCACTCAACAATGAGAAAGAGGTTGTGAGTAGAATATAGTAGAACACAAAGCTTTAAAGAACACAGCGTGCTCAACACGGTCCAACAACAACTAAACACACTGTGACTTTAGAGGCTCAGAGCAGCTTGAAGGAACATGGGGGGCGGGGCTTCAGACACATGGGGGGCGGGGCTTCAGAGGGTCACACAATAGAAGAGGTTCACCTCACATGGAAGAGGTTCAGAGTCAGAGAGATCACATGTTACATGGGGACAGAGTAGAGTCAGAGAGATCACATGTTCCATGGGGACAGAGTAGAGTCAGAGAGATCACATGTTACATGGGGACAGAGTAGAGTCAGAGATCACATGTTCCATGGGGGCAGAGTAGAGTCAGATCACATGTTCCATGGGGACAGAGTAGAGTCAGATCTCACATGTTCCATGGGGACAGAGTAGAGTCAGATCTCACATGTTACATGGGGACAGAGTAGAGTCAGAGAGATCACATGTTCCATGGGGACAGAGTAGAGTCAGATCACATGTTCCATGGGGACAGAGTAGAGTCAGATCACATGTTCCATGGGGACAGAGTAGAGTCAGATCACATGTTCCATGGGGACAGAGTAGAGTCAGAGATCACATGTTACATGGGGACAGAGTAGAGTCAGATCACATGTTCCATGGGGACAGAGTAGAGTCAGATCACATGTTCCATGGGGACAGAGTAGAGTCAGATCACATGTTCCATGGGGACAGAGTAGAGTCAGAGATCACATGTTACATGGGGACAGAGTAGAGTCAGAGATCACATGTTCCATGGGGACAGAGTAGAGTCAGAGATCACATGTTCCATGGGGACAGAGTAGAGTCAGAGATCACATGTTCCATGGGGACAGAGTAGAGTCAGAGATCACATGTTCCATGGGGACAGAGTAGAGTCAGAAAGATCACATGTTCCATGGGGACAGAGTAGAGTCAGAGAGATCACATGTTCCATGGGGACAGAGTAGAGTCAGAGATCACATGTTCCATGGGGACAGAGTAGAGTCAGAGATCACATGTTCCATGGGGACAGAGTAGTCAGAGAGATCACATGTTCCATGGGGACAGAGTAGAGTCAGAGATCACATGTTCCATGGGGACAGAGTAGAGTCAGAGAGATCACATGTTACATGGGGACAGAGTAGAGTCAGAGAGATCACATGTTCCATGGGGACAGAGTAGAGTCAGAGATCACATGTTACATGGGGACAGAGTAGAGTCAGAGATCACATGTTCCATGGGGACAGAGTAGAGTCAGAGATCACATGTTACATGGGGACAGAGTAGAGTCACAGAGATCACATGTTACATGGGGACAGAGTAGAGTCAGATCACATGTTCCATGGGGACAGAGTAGAGTCAGATCTCACATGTTCCATGGGGACAGAGTAGAGTCAGATCTCACATGTTACATGGGGACAGAGTAGAGTCACAGAGATCACATGTTCCATGGGGACAGAGTAGAGTCAGATCACATGTTCCATGGGGACAGAGTAGAGTCAGAGATCACATGTTACATGGGGACAGAGTAGAGTCAGATCACATGTTCCATGGGGACAGAGTAGAGTCAGATCACATGTTCCATGGGGACAGAGTAGAGTCAGATCACATGTTCCATGGGGACAGAGTAGAGTCAGAGATCACATGTTCCATGGGGACAGAGTAGAGTCAGAGATCACATGTTACATGGGGACAGAGTAGAGTCAGAGATCACATGTTCCATGGGGACAGAGTAGAGTCAGAGATCACATGTTCCATGGGGACAGAGTAGAGTCAGAGATCACATGTTCCATGGGGACAGAGTAGAGTCAGAGATCACATGTTCCATGGGGACAGAGTAGAGTCAGAGATCACATGTTCCATGGGGACAGAGTAGAGAGATCACATGTTCCATGGGGACAGAGTAGAGTCAGAGAGATCACATGTTCCATGGGGACAGAGTAGAGTCAGAGAGATCACATGTTACATGGGGACAGAGTAGAGTCAGAGATCACATGTTACATGGGGACAGAGTAGAGTCAGAGATCACATGTTACATGGGGACAGAGTAGTCAGAGATCACATGTTCCATGGGGACAGAGTAGAGTCAGAGATCACATGTTCCATGGGGACAGAGTAGAGTCAGAGATCACATGTTCCATGGGGACAGAGTAGAGTCAGATCACATGTTCCATGGGGACAGAGTAGAGTCAGATCACATGTTCCATGGGGACAGAGTAGAGTCAGATCACATGTTCCATGGGGACAGAGTAGAGTCAGATCACATGTTCCATGGGGACAGAGTAGAGTCAGATCACATGTTCCGTGGGGACAGAGTAGAGTCAGATCACATGTTCCGTGGGGACAGAGTAGAGTCAGATCACATGTTCCGTGGGGACAGAGTAGAGTCAGATCACATGTTCCGTGGGGACAGAGTAGAGTCAGATCACATGTTCCATGGGGACAGAGTAGAGTCAGATCACATGTTCCATGGGGACAGAGTAGTCAGATCACATGTTCCATGGGGACAGAGTAGAGTCAGATCACATGTTCCATGGGGACAGTAGAGTCAGATCACATGTTCCATGGGGACAGAGTAGAGTCAGATCACATGTTCCATGGGGACAGAGTAGAGTCAGATCACATGTTCCATGGGGACAGAGCAGAGTCAGATCACATGTTCCATGGGGACAGAGCAGAGTCAGATCACATGTTCCATGGGGACAGAGTAGTCAGATCACATGTTCCATGGGGACAGAGTAGAGTCAGATCACATGTTCCATGGGGACAGAGTAGAGTCAGATCACATGTTCCATGGGGACAGAGTAGAGTCAGATCACATGTTCCATGGGGACAGAGTAGAGTCAGATCACATGTTCCATGGGGACAGAGTAGAGTCAGATCACATGTTCCATGGGGACAGAGCAGAGTCAGATCACATGTTCCATGGGGACAGAGCAGAGTCAGATCACATGTTCCATGGGGACAGAGTAGAGTCAGAGATCACATGTTCCATGGGGACAGAGTAGAGTCAGATCACATGTTCCATGGGGACAGAGTAGAGTCAGATCACATGTTCCATGGGGACAGAGTAGAGTCAGATCACATGTTCCATGGGGACAGAGTAGTCAGATCACATGTTCCATGGGGACAGAGTAGAGTCAGATCACATGTTCCATGGGGACAGAGCAGAGTCAGATCACATGTTCCATGGGGACAGAGTAGAGTCAGATCACATGTTCCATGGGGACAGAGTAGAGTCAGAGATCACATGTTCCATGGGGACAGAGTAGAGTCAGATCACATGTTCCATGGGGACAGAGTAGAGTCAGATCACATGTTCCATGGGGACAGAGTAGAGTCAGATCACATGTTCCATGGGGACAGAGTAGAGTCAGATCACATGTTCCATGGGGACAGAGTAGTCAGATCACATGTTCCATGGAGACAGAGTAGAGTCAGATCACATGTTCCATGGGGACAGAGTAGAGTCAGATCACATGTTCCATGGGGACAGAGTAGAGTCAGATCACATGTTCCATGGGGACAGAGTAGAGTCAGATCACATGTTCCATGGGGACAGAGTAGAGTCAGATCACATGTTCCATGGGGACAGAGTAGAGTCAGATCACATGTTCCATGGGGACAGAGTAGAGTCAGATCACATGTTCCATGGGGACAGAGTAGAGTCAGATCACATGTTCCATGGGGACAGAGTAGAGTCAGATCACATGTTCCATGGGGACAGAGTAGAGTCAGATCACATGTTCCATGGGGACAGAGTAGAGTCAGATCACATGTTCCATGGGGACAGAGTAGAGTCAGATCACATGTTCCATGGGGACAGAGTAGAGTCAGATCACATGTTCCATGGGGACAGAGTAGAGTCAGATCACATGTTCCATGGGGACAGAGTAGAGTCAGATCACATGTTCCATGGGGACAGAGTAGAGTCAGATCACATGTTCCATGGGGACAGAGTAGAGTCAGATCACATGTTACATGGGGACAGAGTAGAGTCAGATCACATGTTACATGGGGACAGAGTAGAGTCAGATCACATGTTCCATGGGGACAGAGTAGAGTCAGATCACATGTTCCATGGGGACAGAGTAGAGTCAGATCACATGTTCCGTGGGGACAGAGTAGAGTCAGATCACATGTTCCGTGGGGACAGAGTAGAGTCAGATCACATGTTCCGTGGGGACAGAGTAGAGTCAGATCACATGTTCCATGGGGACAGAGCAGAGTCAGATCACATGTTCCATGGGGACAGAGTAGAGTCAGATCACATGTTCCATGGGGACAGAGTAGAGTCAGATCACATGTTCCATGGGGACAGAGTAGAGTCAGATCACATGTTCCATGGGGACAGAGTAGAGTCAGAGATCACATGTTCCATGGGGACAGAGTAGAGTCAGATCACATGTTCCATGGGGACAGAGTAGAGTCAGAGATCACATGTTCCATGGGGACAGAGTAGAGTCAGAGATCACATGTTCCATGGGGACAGAGTAGAGTCAGATCACATGTTCCATGGGGACAGAGTAGAGTCAGATCACATGTTCCATGGGGACAGAGTAGAGTCAGATCACATGTTCCATGGGGACAGAGTAGAGTCAGATCACATGTTCCATGGGGACAGAGTAGAGTCAGATCACATGTTCCATGGGGACAGAGTAGAGTCAGATCACATGTTCCATGGGGACAGAGTAGAGTCAGATCACATGTTCCATGGGGACAGAGTAGAGTCAGATCACATGTTCCATGGGGACAGAGTAGAGTCAGATCACATGTTCCATGGGGACAGAGTAGAGTCAGATCACATCTTCCATGGGGACAGAGTAGAGTCAGATCACATGTTCCATGGGGACAGAGTAGAGTCAGATCACATGTTCCATGGGGACAGAGTAGAGTCAGATCACATGTTCCATGGGGACAGAGTAGAGTCAGATCACATGTTCCATGGGGACAGAGTAGAGTCAGATCACATGTTCCATGGGGACAGAGTAGAGTCAGATCACATGTTCCATGGGGACAGAGTAGAGTCAGATCACATGTTCCATGGGGACAGAGTAGAGTCAGATCACATGTTCCATGGGGACAGAGTAGAGTCAGATCACATGTTCCATGGGGACAGAGTAGAGTCAGATCACATGTTCCATGGGGACAGAGTAGAGTCAGATCACATGTTCCATGGGGACAGAGTAGAGTCAGATCACATGTTCCATGGGGACAGAGTAGAGTCAGATCACATGTTCCATGGGGACAGAGTAGAGTCAGATCACATGTTCCATGGGGACAGAGTAGAGTCAGATCACATGTTCCATGGGGACAGAGTAGAGTCAGATCACATGTTCCATGGGGACAGAGTAGAGTCAGATCACATGTTCCATGGGGACAGAGTAGAGTCAGATCACATGTTCCATGGGGACAGAGTAGAGTCAGATCACATGTTCCATGGGGACAGAGTAGAGTCAGATCACATGTTCCATGGGGACAGAGTAGAGTCAGATCACATGTTCCATGGGGACAGAGTAGAGTCAGATCACATGTTCCATGGGGACAGAGTAGAGTCAGATCACATGTTCCATGGGGACAGAGTAGAGTCAGATCACATGTTCCATGGGGACAGAGTAGAGTCAGATCACATGTTCCATGGGGACAGAGTAGAGTCAGATCACATGTTCCATGGGGACAGAGTAGAGTCAGATCACATGTTCCATGGGGACAGAGTAGAGTCAGATCACATGTTCCATGGGGACAGAGTAGAGTCAGATCACATGTTCCATGGGGACAGAGTAGAGTCAGATCACATGTTCCATGGGGACAGAGTAGAGTCAGATCACATGTTCCATGGGGACAGAGTAGAGTCAGATCACATGTTCCATGGGGACAGAGTAGAGTCAGATCACATGTTCCATGGGGACAGAGTAGAGTCAGATCACATGTTCCATGGGGACAGAGTAGAGTCAGATCACATGTTCCATGGGGACAGAGTAGAGTCAGATCACATGTTCCATGGGGACAGAGTAGAGTCAGATCACATGTTCCATGGGGACAGTAGAGTCAGATCACATGTTCCATGGGGACAGAGTAGAGTCAGATCACATGTTCCATGGGGACAGAGTAGAGTCAGAGAGATCACATGTTCCATGGGGACAGAGTAGAGATCACATGTTCCATGGGGACAGAGTAGAGTCAGATCACATGTTACATGGGGACAGAGTAGAGTCAGATCACATGTTCCATGGGGACAGAGTAGTCAGATCACATGTTACATGGGGACAGAGAGTCAGATCACATGTTACATGGGGACAGAGTAGTCAGATCACATGTTCCATGGGGACAGTAGAGTCAGATCACATGTTCCATGGGGACAGAGTAGAGTCAGATCACATGTTCCATGGGGACAGTAGAGTCAGATCACATGTTCCATGGGGACAGAGTAGAGTCAGATCACATGTTCCATGGGGACAGAGCCTCTCCTGTAGAGTCGCTCCTCTCTAAAGTCTCCATAACTCTCTGGTTAAAGTCATCATGTCTGTAATCAGCCTCCATCATTCTGAGGGAATGTGTCTGTTTCACAACTTCTTCCTTGTGTTTCGATGCCAGTTCGGTCTGAGACAGGGTTAGCTTCATGCTGTTAGCTCGTTAGCTCCATGCTGTTAGCTCGTTAGCTTCATGCCGTTAGCTTCATGCCGTTAGCTCGTTAGCTTCATGCCGTTAGCTCATTAGCTTCATGCCGTTAGCTCGTTAGCTCCATGCTGTTAGCTTCATGCTGTTAGTTAGATGCTGCGTTAACATTCGTGCTTTACACTAGTCTGCAGCTCTTTAGGCCCCTCCCCCCGTTGTAGTCCAGAGAGTTTCAGTCCCTTTGGAACAACAGACAGGGGAAACTAAACAGCATTACTCACTGAGCTCCAGCTAACAGCTCCGTTAGCTAACAGCTCCGTTAGCTACCTGCTCCCGTAGCTCCGTGGAGCTCTCTGGCTGAGGGAACGATACCGGTCTCTGATTGGCCGAATAGTCCAGTCACGTGAAATAAGAAACGATGTCATTGGCCAGAGTGCACATGTTTTGCCCCAAGATTCACGTTTCATCCTCCAATGAGAAGCCGTCCTTGCCGAAACGACCGTGAAATGTTTGCTCGCTGCCGCACACACACGTTGGGCCGGTGTCCCGTAAAGGGGGCGGGGCTTCTCTCCGTGAGGATGAGTGGCGATATATTATTTATGTCACATTTAACTTAAGTGGTTGTTGACAGGCTGACGGTCTCCCACACACATGTAGCGCGTCAACACAGTTTATTTACTATTTAAATGATTTGGTATATCATGTTTATTGACAGGATATATTATATTTTGTTCTTCATCTCGAAATTTTAAAAGGGGCGTCGCCCTAGCGCCCCCTATGGACGCACCGCCACTGATACATACATACATACAGAGAAGCACACACACACATACAGAGACACACATACACACACGCACACACAGACACACACACGCACATACAGAGACACACATACACACACACACACATACACACAGAGACACACATGCACATACACACATACAGAGACACACATGCACACACACACACACAGAGACACACACACATACACACAGAGACACACATGCACATACAGACGCACATACACACATGCACATACACACACACACAGAGACACACACACATACAGAGACACACATACACACACACACACGCACATACAGAGACACACATGCACACACACACGCACATACAGAGACACACATGCACATACAGACGCACATACACACATGCACATACACACACACACATACAGAGACACACATACACACGCACATACAGAGACACACATGCACATACAGAGACGCACATACACACATGCACATACACATGCACATACACACAGAGACGCACATACACACACGCACACATAGTTGTTGACATGGTGAATGTTGTTGTTGTTATGGTGAATGTTGTTGTTTACCAGTTTAAAGCAACAACGAGAAACTTTTTACTGATGGAGACTCAGGATCAGGACCAGGACTACCAGAGACTGGACCAGGACCACCAGAGACTGGACCAGGACCACCAGAGACTGGACCAGGACTACCAGAGACTGGACTAGGACTACCAGAGACTGGACCAGGACTACCAGAGACTGGACCAGGACCAGGACTACCAGAGACTGGACTAGGACTACCAGAGACTGGACCAGGACTACCAGAGACTGGACCAGGACTACCAGAGACTGGACCAGGACTACCAGAGACTGGACCAGGACTACCAGAGACTGGACCAGGACCAGGACTACCAGAGACTGGACTAGGACTACCAGAGACTGGACCAGGACTACCAGAGACTGGATCTGGACCAGGACTACCAGAGACTGGACCAGGACCAGGACTACCAGAGACTGGACCAGGAATACCAGAGACTGGACCAGGACTACCAGAGACTGGACCAGGACCAGGACTACCAGAGACTGGACCAGGACTACCAGAGACTGGATCTGGACCAGGACTACCAGAGACTGGACCAGGACTACCAGAGACTGGACCAGGACCAGGACTACCAGAGGCTGGTCCAGGACCAGTTAGTGTTCCTCACAGTCCACCTGGAGGGTCATCTTTTCACCTGGACAGGTGCTCATAGGGACCAGCCCCTGGCCCCCTACACCTCCTCCCTATACGTGCACGCACACACACACACGCGCGCGCGCGCGGCTCACCTCCCTTGCAGGGGGTCCGGTGCTGGCTGTGCTGGGCCCGGTACCCCTCCACCACCTCCCACTCGCCCGAGTCCTTCCGGATGGGGAAGCAGACGCTCAGCACGTGGTTGCAGGGCTTGATGACGCGCAGGATCCCGCGGACGCGCTTCCGCTTCTGCTCGGCGGTCTCGCGGGTCTTCAGGCTCTCCACCAGGCGGTCCTCCACCATGGCGGCGCCCCGGTCGAAGAAGCCCTCCACCATGCTGAGGAAGTTCGGGTCGTCGTCCCGGTCCACGGACTGGCTGTAGCCGCGGTGCCGCAGCAGCGACGCGGCGGGAGCGACGCGGACGGAGCCCCCCGAGCCCAGGACGCGGCCCGCCCCCCGGCTGAGAGTCTCCCCGAAGTACCGGTACATTTCAGAGCTTTACAGGAGTTGGTCCGGGTCTGAGGGAGGACGCGCAGCGCGGGACACGGACACTTGTAGCGCGGCAGGAGGAGCGGCGGCGCCGCCTCTTTCTGCTGCGTATGCGCGTGACACGAGACCTCGTTTAAACTTTGACACCGGGTTTTCTTGGCCGGGGGGTGAAGGGAGAGGGGGGGGGGGTGTTTGTTTACACTTGTGTTTGTTTACACTTGAGTTTATTTGTCATTCTAAATAAAACCCGGGGCGGTGATGAACCTCGAAGAAGAAGAAGAAGAAGAAGAAGAAGAAGAAGAAGAAGAAGAAGAAAAGTCGCGTGTTGCCGCGGAACGTTCACACGGTTTAAAAGCGTCAGTACGCGACCGGAATGTTCATACTTTATTTACAACTTTCATTTAGTTTGTAATTTATAGTGTAGTTGTTTTTACTAATCCAAGCAGGAAGGTTTGTTAAATATGGAACTTGAGTGCAGAAGTTAAACTAAAGGGAGACAATAAAACACCTTGTCAAGAGATGATATAAGAGTGTGGTAGTATTTAAACCAGGAGGCAGGACATGTACATGACTTCAGTCTTGTGATGGAGAAGGAAAAACAAATAATATGGTAAATTAAATCCAAATTTTCTCTCACAAACACACACAAACACACACACACACACACACACACACACACACACAGAGAACAGACAAGCGACACCAGGGACACAGGGAAACGAGCCATATCCTAAATATATGTATGTATGTATATACACATATATATGTGTATATACATATATGTATATATGTACACTACCGTTCAAAAGTTTGGGATCACCCAGACAATTTCGTGTCTTCCATGAAAAATCACACTTTTATTTATCAAATGAATATAAGAAGAACACTGGAGTGATGATGAAATGGGCCTCTATACACCTCTGGAGATATGTCATTAGAAACCAGACGTTTCACCTAGAAGAGTCATTTACCACATTAACAATGTAGAGAGGGTATTGTTGATTAATGTTATCTTTATTGAAAAAACAGTGCTTTACTTTGAAGAATAAGGACATTTCTAAGTGATCCCAAACTTTTGAACGGTAGTGTATATATACATATATATATATATATGTATATATACACATATATGTATATGTATATATACATATATGTGTATATATACATATATACATGTTTATATATATGTATATACAGTGGCGGGCCGTGGGCCTGGGGCCTGGGCCTTCAGTGAGGTCCTACACAGTCCCACCCGAATTAATCCACCTCTTATTCCTCTCATTATGATGCCATGGCTGTAGACCAGGGCTGCTCAATACGTCGATCGCGGCGTAGTATTGGTAGATCGCATGACATAAAAAAAAATGGGCCCGCCCCCGTCATTTTCTCTATAGCACGTCTTTGTTCATTTATTAAACTAAACAGCCGTCTGATGTTGATCGTATCTACACAACAGCATGTCATTTCTCTCGGCTCTCCGTCTCGCGCGTTGCAGAATGCATCGGGACGGAGAAAAAGAAGAAGAAAAAAGTCACTTGCACGAGTTTGTTCACTAAACAGGGCATTGTCGCACCCAAAGCAGATTTCAAGTATATGCTCGACCAAATCGACATCTTCTCCTCCTTCCGCCATTGTGGGTTGAAAAAACAGCTTTGTAGTCCGCGAATTAATTCCTTTATCAAATTCAGTTTCCTAGTTCTAAGGTTCTGCATATACCTGCCCATAGACCCCGCCTCTCAATATTGGTAATCCAATCAAAAGACGTGCAACACTCCGCCTGCTAGCTGCTCCTGTGCCGGTTCCGGGGCCTTCTAGAAGGCCTAGAGGAGCCAACTCTAAAGCTGATTGGTTGACACAACATTGTCATTCCCATTCACTTGAAGCTACCAGCGCCCGCAATGTTGATTCTGAAGGCCTAAGGGCAGATTTTAGCCCCCTGGCAACACACGATGGCTGAATATGATTGGATAAAAGATCGAACATAAAGACCAGCCCTCCAAATCTCAACCTGGCACTGGCAGCAGCGCAACCAAGAGGAACGCTATGAAATTAAGAGAATAATTCTTACTCTGGGAAATAATTGAATACATATTTGTGGGGAAATATATTTAGAAAAAAATATATATTCTGATGATGTTTAGGCCAGCAGAGAAGGCCTTGCTGGCCCTGACGGCCCGCCACTGTGTATATATATATATGTATATGTATATATACATATATATGTATATGTATATATGTGTCGAAGGTTGGGAAAAGATGACCAGGAGGACAAAGTAAAATTCAAAACAAAGTGGATTTAATCAAGTGTGATAGAACAAAAGTCCAAAGACACAAAACATTTACCGTGCAGCACGGGCCTGATGGAGTCGGCTCAAAGCATCGCTCAATAACAGACTGCAGTTCTCCAGGAGAACATGGCTCTTTATATCTTTAAGAGCCAGCGTGATTAGATCATATAGATGGAGACGTCACTTGGTTAAAAGTAGCAATCGTTGGAGCTCAGGGTGGAGATCAGGGTGGAGCTCAGGGTGGAGATCAGGGTGGAGCTCAGGGTGGAGATCAGGGTGGAGATCAGGGTGGAGATCAGGGTGGAGATCAGGGTGGAGCTCAGGGTGGTGCCACCCTCTGGGCTCTGATCTTCTCCCCATCGTCATGATCAGTGTGTGTGTTGTTCTCCATCTAAAGCAGTCTCTACTAAGGAGGTGCTGGTTTCTTTCATATAATAACCACCAAAAAGGCTTTGAAACTATCTGTTGCTTTCATAAACCAGTTATTGACGGTGACAGGTACGGCTCTTATCAAATCTCAATTCTACGACTGAGGGGTCAGAGTGAGGTCAGAGCCTGTGTGGATGTGTCCTCTTCTGGCCGAGGTCCAGAAGAGTTGGTGCCTGTGTGCTTCTCATCCAGAGTGTCAGTGTGTTCCATGAGCTGCTCTCTCTGGTCAGGCCCGACTGCCATAGGAGGACACAAGGTCTGGTGCTTCAGGCCTTCATGCAAAGTGAGGGACATGGGGTACTATGTATGTATTTTTATATTCTTAACATATGTATATATATATATATAATATCTACATCCATTCAAGTACATATACAAGCATCTCAACAAATATTAATACACTATCCCCAAATTATTGTTAAAAGGGTTGAAATGTATAATAATAATCTTGAGGTACTTTATGTTCTCAATCCTTCCATTCTACTACATCTCGTTGTATTTACTGTATAATACTCTTCATAACAAGTACTTTTACTTTTGCTACTTTTAAGTTTATTTTGATGTTAATATCATTGAACCTTTACTTGAATAACTTTTTGAATGCAGTATTTGTACAACAATATAGTCAGAGTGCCCTTTAAATCAAGATGGCAGAAGGGGAGGAGTCAGACTCCTCTCGTCCTGCAGGGGGCGGTGCCCTTTAAATCAAGATGGCAGAAGGGGAGGAGTCAGACTCCTCTCGTCCTGCAGGGGGCGGTGCCCTTTAAATCAAGATGGCAGAAGGGGAGGAGTCAGACTCCTCTCGTCCTGCAGGGGGCGGTGCCCTTTAAATCAAGATGGCAGAAGGGGAGGAGTCAGACTCCTCTCGTCCTGCAGGGGGCGGTGCCCTTTAAATCAAGATGGCAGAAGGGGAGGAGTCAGACTCCTCTCGTCCTGCAGGGGGCGGTGCCCTTTAAATCAAGATGGCAGAAGGGGAGGAGTCAGACTCCTCTCGTCCTGCAGGGGGTGGTGCCCTTTAAATCAAGATGGCAGAAGGGGAGGAGTCAGACTCCTCTCGTCCTGCAGGGGGCGGTGCCCTTTAAATCAAGATGGCAGAAGGGGAGGAGTCAGACTCCTCTCGTCCTGCAGAGGGCGGTGCCCTTTAAATCAATATGTCAGAAGGGGGAGGAGTTAGACTATCCTCGTCCTGCAGGGGGCGGTGCCCTTTAAATCAAGATGGCAGAAGGGGAGGAGTCAGACTCCTCTCGTCCTGCAGGGGGCGGTTCCCTTTAAATCAAGATGGCAGAAGGGGAGGAGTCAGACTGTTCTCGTCCTGCAGGGGGCGGTGCCCTTTAAATCAAGATGGCAGAAGGGGAGGAGTCAGACTTCTCTCGTCCTGCAGGGGGCGGTTCCCTTTAAATCAAGATGGCAGAAGGGGAGGAGTCAGACTGTTCTCGTCCTGCAGGGGGCGGTGCCCTTTAAATCAAGATGGCAGAAGGGGAGGAGTCAGACTTCTCTCGTCCTGCAGGGGGCGGTTCCCTTTAAATCAAGATGGCAGAAGGGGAGGAGTCAGACTGTTCTCGTCCTGCAGGGGGCGGTGCCCTTTAAATCAAGATGGCAGAAGGGGAGGAGTCAGACTTCTCTCGTCCTGCAGAGGGCGGTGCCCTTTAAATCAATATGTCGGAAGGGGGAGGAGTTAGACTCTTCTCATCCTTCAGGGGGCGGTGCCCTTTAAATCAAGATGGCAGAAGGGGGAGGAGTCATCTCTAAGGTCACAGTTCAAGATGGCGCTCCACAGAGGGCGACGTCGCGGAGCTCTCCGAGTCAACTTGTTCAGTCTCTGGAAAACAAGGTGGACGAGCTACATGCTCGGATTTCCATGCAGAAGGACATTCGGGATTGCTCCATACTGTGTTTCTGTGAAACCTGGCTGGGGGAGAAAACACCCGACGAGGCAATTACACCAGATGGCTACACGGTCTTCAGAGAGGACCGATGCGCTGTGGAAAGCGGAAAGACTCGCGGAGGAGGAACGGCCGCACTCGTCAAAAGATCCTGGTGCACCGACAGTAAGATCATATCAACATCTTGCTCTGAACATGTGGAGGATCTGACTTTGAGGCTAAGACCATTTTATTTGCCCAGAGAACTGCAATGTATCATTGTGAGTGTTGTGTATATCCCCCCCTCCGCTAAGGAGGAGGCTGCACTGAAGGAGCTACACGACATGATCAGTGAGCATGAAAACACAGATCCCGACGCTGCTGTCATTATTCTGGGAGATTTTAATCACTGCAATCTCCGGAAAAATATGCCCAAACTGCATCAGTTTGTGACCTTCCCCACCAGGGGAAATAAAACACTGGACCAATGCTACAGCAACATCAGGAATGCCTTCTCAGCTGAACCAAAACCCCATTTTGGAAAGTCTGACCACATGGCAATCCGGCTCAAACCAGTCTACAACAAAAGGCTCAAGACAAAGCCAGTACTCGTCAGAACCTTTAACACCTGGACTGATGGGGCACAGGCTAGCCTTCAGGGCTGCTTTGAGGCCACAGACTGGAGCACCTTCAAAGTGGCCACCAACGACATCCACGAATACACAGAGACTGTGAGTGACTACATCAGCTGGTGTCGTCCCTATGTGCACCTCCCAGGACTGTGCGTATGTTCCCAACCAAAAACCCTGGTTTAATGGAGACATAAAAATAACATCAGGAAGAGACGGGCGCCTTCAAGTCAGGAGACCAAGAGGAGTATATGAGAGCCGCGAGCTGCAGAAGTCCATCAGAGCAGCAAAGAGGGCTCACTCCCAAAAACTTGAAGGCTACTATCTCAACCACAACACGCGCAGGATGTGGCAGGATCCAGTCTGTCACTAACTACAAGAAAACCACAACAACCACAGACCCCCGTGATCCCACCCTTCCAGACAGCCTCAACTACTTTTATGCCAGGTTCGACAGGCTGAATACGGACACACCCTCAAAAGCCCCCTGTGACCCCATGGACTTTGCCTTTCAGGTGACTCACACACAGGTCCTGAAGGCCCTGAAGAGGGTAAACCCCTACAAGGCTGTGGGACCTGATGGAGTTCCCCCCAAAGTCCTAAAGGTCTGTGGGGAACAACTAGCCGGAGTGTATGCTGACATCTTTAACCTGTCACTATCTCAGGCTGTAGTTCCCCGTATCTTTAAATCCTCCATCATCATACCAGTCCCCAAAAAACCAGACACACCCACCTTAAATGACTTCAGGCCAGTGGCACTCACACCAGTCGCCATGAAGTGCCTAGAAAAACTGGTCCTCGCCCACATCAACCACACGGTCCCGGACAATGTCGACCCCCTCCAGTTTGCATACCGCCCCAACCGATCAGTGGATGGCGCGGTAGCAATAGCTCTACACCACACTCTGCAACACCTGGAAAGCCGCAGAACGTATGCCAGAATGCTTTTCCTGGACTATAGTTCTGCCTTTAATACCATCCGCCCGGGAAAACTAATCAAGAAGCTGACAGACCTCGGCGTCCCAACTCCAACCTGCAACTGGATTCTGGACTTTCTGACAGAAAGACCCCAGGTGGTGAGAATGGGAGGACGGGTGTCCACCGAGCTCACAGTCAGCACAGGATCCCCACAGGGCTGCTGCCTGAGCCCCAAACTATTCACCCTGTACACCCATGACTGCACCTCCACCCAGGACAACACCATCCTCATCAATACGCCCGATGACACCACCGTCCTGGGGCTCATCAAGGAGGCGGGATGAGTCGGGCTACAGGACCCTGGTGAACAACATCCTGGTCTATGGAGAGGAGAACGACCTCATCCTCAACACAAACAAGACCAAGGAAATAATACTGGACTTCAGGAAGAACCTCCCCTCTACAGCCTCTCATCATCAAAGGGACTGAGGTGGAGAGGGCTGACGTACAGATTCCTGGGAATGCAGGTGACATCTGACCTGAGCTGGACTCTTCACACCACAGCCACGGTGAAAAAGGCCCAGAAAAGGCTTTATTTCATCAGGATGCTCAGGAAAGCTGGTCTGAACCATCGCCCTCTCACCCAGGCATATAGAGGACTGATAGAGCATCCTCACAAGAGGCATCACTGTGTGGTATGGAAACACCACACAGGCAGAGAGGAAGGCTCTGCAAAGAGTCATAAGGACCGCGGAGAGGATCACAGGGACACAACTTCCATCCATGGACTCTATGTATGTGCAGTGCTGTCGGAAAAGAGCAGAGGGAATCATTGGAGACTCACTTCATCCAGCTCACTCTCTGCTCAGACACAAACACTGCACATCCAACCTGAGACACAGCAGAGCGGACAGCATCGTCACCCATAGGACACGCTTCTTCAACAGCTTCTTCCCTGCCACAGTCAGACTGATGGCACAACACAACTACTGAGGAAGAGGCACTCCTTGAAACTGTGAAAAATGTGCAACACTACAATCAGTGCAATAGCCCCACACAACCTTCCCCCAACATCTGAACATGTGCGATATCCCCATATCACTGTCCCCTCCCCCTCCTTCTTTCCTTTTACAAGCCAGGTACAGCACTAGCCTACTTACATACTTATTACTGTTTATACTGTAAATATTGCATACACACACATTACCACACTATGTACAGTGTGTTTTTTGTATGGTGTTTTTTGAGATATGTTTCATATTTCTATTATTGTTACTGTTACTGTTATTATAGTGTGTTGTTTTGTACCTCTTGACTCGGAGAACCCTGCAAAAATAATTCCGATGTGTCTGGACTGCTGGTCTAGGCACAGATGGCAAATCTGTGTACCTGGTTGGCGGGTTGTTGATCCCCGCTATGTGTGATCCTAACACAATGACAGGAGGATGCTCTTCATCTCGTACTCTTCCTCCTCAGCATGAGCGAGCGGCCGAAGGTCCACGTCTTCCTGGGGGCTCCTCCGGCCTCCTGCGGCCCGGAAGAGGAGTGGGCAGCTGGGCCGGAGGGCCCACAGCGCCCCCCTCAGGGCTGGAGACACCTGGAGCTCACCTGGCAGGGCGGACGCTTGAGGCCTGCCTCCCGTGAGGCGTTCAGGGACCCCGAGGGTCAGTTCATCAAATCATTGTCTTGACTGAGAAGTCGATTCAAGTGCATTGTAATAATTGCAAATAATAAATTCCGGCTTTTCTGATTTTATTTAAATGTCTTTAACTAACTATTCGTTGTTTTAATAGCCCAACATGTATTTTCTTCAGGGTTTGATTTGGTAAACACTTTAAAGTAGATCAATAAAATCAACCCACATGTTTCTCTGATTCAACAGAAAACCTTTTGGGCTTTTGGACTGACGATAGGAATATTAAATATATATATAATATAGATATAATATACATATATATATATAAGATATACATTATATATATTATAGATATATATTATATATAATCTATATATTATATATACTATATATATAATACATATATATTATATATATTATATAGATATATATTATACATATATATATATATATATATATATATATATATATATATATATATTATATATATATATTCTGATGAAACCAGCTGGTCGGAGCCCGGCTAGCTGTTCCCTCTGTACCAGTCTTTATGCTCAGCTAACTTCAGCTTCATGTTTACTGTGCGAACATGAACGTGACTTTAATCTGAACAGCCAACTCTTATCAAGAAGCAAAGAAATGTGTATTTTTGTGTATCTTTGTGTTTTTTCAACATGAAGTTAAAAACTAAAATAACTAGTTTGTATTTCCGACGCAGCGGGAGACCTCCTGACGGAGGAGCGATCCGGCCGAGAGAACCAGGAAGCCGATCGGCGCTCGTCGAGGTCACGCATCCAGAAACCCGACAGCGATCGGGATGACTCCGCCCCTCAAGCGGATTGGACCACAGAGGCGTCATCTGGCCGTGAATTTAACGCCAGTCAGGAAGACCGATGTTCGGCTTCGGTCCTCGAGTATCTGGACTGCTGTTTCCCTGCAGCTCCACCCGAACCGGGAAAACCAGAACCAGAGCCTCCGCACCGCCCTCCGTCCGCTCCTCTGTCCGCCCAGACTCAGTACCTCACCACCTGGACTCTGAGTCAGGCATTAATCCTGAAGGGAAGGAGTGGCGTCCAATCAGCAAGCAGCCCTGAGAAAACCCCGCCTCCTCAAACCCCACCCAAGAACACCCAAACGCCTCCGTCCGCCTCCTCCAGCACGCCGGAGCTCTTCAGTCCCGTGACCCCGTCACCTGGGGCTTCCGCCGCCCCGCGGGCTCAGGAAGGGGGCGTCGTGGTCGAGGCCACGGCGGAGGGGCTGCTGTGCTCCCAGGAAGCCAGGACCCCCCGGGATGCTTCTCAAGCCCCCGATTTCAAGAAAGCTAGAATCTCAGTACAGCTCAGGACCGAAGAGTCCGCCGCCGGCACCACCAGAACCACCACAGCCGGGCTCCGGGGTACCACCACACTTCTGATCCGGTGTGACAAGCGGGGGGGTCGGCACTCGGTTCTGGTGGCGGTGGTTCACCCGTGTCACCTGAAGGAGGTGAAGGTGAGTGGAGACGATACGCCTCATACAACTGGTTCCTGTAGAGCACCAGAGGGTCTGACTCACCGGTTCTGCATCACGTCTGCTGGATTTGATTTGTTGGACGGAAGGTGAAGTCCGGGCCGGCCGCAGGAACGTCCGTCCCTCTGGCGTCCATCGTGGTGACGGACCAATCGGGCGCTGAGATGAAGGTGGTGCTGTGGCGGCGGGCGGCGTTCTGGGCGCTGACCGTGAGTCCTGGAGACGTTCTGCTCATCACAGGTACAAACATGTGGAAGGGGTGGCCTTGGGTCTGAAGAGGGTCTGAAGAGGTTCTGAAGGGGTCTGAGGGAGTCTGAAGTGGGGGTGTCTGAAGTGGTTTTGAAGTGGGTCTCAAGATCCTTTACCAGGTTACACAGCAACCAGCTCTCTAGTCCCTATTCTGCTCATATCACTGTGAAGCAGCCAGAGGAAGTAGACCTGACGTAGACATGACATAGACCTGACGTAGACCTGATGTTGACCTGATGTTGACCTGATGTAGACCTGATGTTGACCTGATGTTGACCTGACTTAGACCTGATGTTGACCTGACGTAGACCTGATGTTGACGTGATGTTGACCTGACGTAGCCCTGACGTAGACATGACGTAGACCTGACGTAGGCCTGATGTTGACCTGACGTTGACCTGATCTTGACCTGACGTAGACCTTATGTTGACCTGACGTAGACCTGATGTTGACCTGATGTAGGCCTGATGTTGACCTGACGTTGACCTGATGTAGACCTGATGTTGACCTGACTTAGACCTGATGTTGACCTGACTTAGACCTGATGTTGACCTGACGTAGACCTGATGTTGACGTGATGTTGACCTGACGTAGACATGACGTAGACCTTATGTTGACCTGATGTTGACCTGACGTAGACATGACGTAGGCCTGATGTTGACCTGACGTTGACCTGATGTTGATCTGACTTTGACCTGATGTTGACCTGATGTTGACCTGACGTAGACCTGATGTTGACCTGACTTAGACCTGATGTTGACCTGATGTTGACCTGACTTAGACCTGATGTTGACCTGACGTAGACCTGACGTTGACCTGATGTTGACCTGACGTAGACCTGATGTTGACCTGACGTAGACCTGATGTTGACCTGATGTTGACCTGACTTAGACCTGATGTTGACCTGATGTTGACCTGACTTAGACCTGATGTTGACCTGACGTAGACCTGATGTTGACCTGACTTAGACCTGATGTTGACCTGATGTTGACCTGACGTAGACCTGATGTTGACCTGATGTTGACCTGATGTTGACCTGACGTAGACCTGATGTTGACCTGATGTTGACCTGACGTAGACCTGATGTTGACCTGATGTTGACCTGACTTAGACCTGATGTTGACCTGACGTAGACCTGATGTTGACCTGATGTTGACCTGACTTTGACCTGATGTTGACCTGATGTTGACCTGATGTTGACCTGACTTTGACCTGATGTTGACCTGATGTTGACCTGATGTTGACCTGACTTTGACCTGATGTTGACCTGATGTTGACCTGACTTTGACCTGATGTTGACCTGACTTTGACCTGATGTTGACCTGATGTTGACCTGACTTTGACCTGATGTTGACCTGATGTTGACCTGATGTTGACCTGACTTTGACCTGATGTTGACCTGATGTTGACCTGACTTTGACCTGATGTTGACCTGATGTTGACCTGACTTAGACCTGATGTTGACCTGATGTTGACCTGATGTTGACCTGATGTTGACCTGACGTAGACCTGATGTTGACCTGATGTTGACCTGACGTAGACCTGATGTTGACCTGACTTAGACCTGATGTTCAATTCAATTCAGTTTATTTGTATAGCCCAATTTCACAAATTACAAATTAGTCTCGGAGTGCTTTACAATCTGTACACATAGACATCCCTGCCCCAAAACCTCACATCGGACCAGGAAAAACTCCCAAATAACCCTTCAGGGGAAAAAAAGGGAAGAAACCTTCAGGAGAGCAACAGAGGAGGATCCCTCTCCAGGATGGACAGATGCAATGTTGACCTGATGTTGACCTGATGACCTGATGTTGACCTGACGTAGACCTGATGGCTTCATGCCAGCGCCTCCTCGGCAGCAGCTGCGTTTTTCACTTGCAAATGTCCGAATGGCCTGATTTGAGAATCAAATGTTATTTTCCTTCAGTCTGAACGAAGCTTCTGAGGTCTGATGAACTCAGGTCTGTTTAGCCCCGCCCCTCCCCCCCCGACCAATATCTGTTTAGCCACCAGCTCGTTACCTGAAACAAGTCCTGATCCAGGAGAACAGAGGTCCTCTACAGGGTGTTGTTGCCAGGGCGATGTGGTCTACAGAAACCACTTCACCTGACCTCTGAGGACCCCCACATAGACCCACACAACTGCCCCTCTTAGGCACACACACACACACACACACACACACACTTACTGTAAATATTGTGTTGTTTTTTACTTGTAAATAGTGTGTACTTGTTGCCCTTGCACATTCCTGCTGAGCATTGCCACTTTCATTTCACTGCACACCCTGTGTGTGTATGTGACAAATAAAACATCTTGAATCTTGAATCTTGAATCTTGAATCAATCACTTCAGTTTGTCAGTTTCACTTCAAGAAGTTTCAGCTCCTCATGTTTTATGTCTTTAAGACATCTTGAGGTCCAGAGAGCTGGTTGGTCTCCTCTGGTTGATCAGAGAGATGATGATGATGATGGTTGGTCTCCTCTGGTTGATCACAGATATAGTTGAGTATCATCTGCAGATCAATGGAAGTTTATGGAATGTTTCTGATCATTTTGCCCAAAGGAAGCATAAATAAGGTCAATGAGAGAGGTCCAAGGACAGAACCTTGTGGAACTCCGTGACTAACGGTGGTGGTTATCGAGGCTACTGAGGTCTAACAAGACCAGTACAGAGATGAGTCCTCTATCAGGACTAAGGTCTAACAAGACCAGTACAGAGATGAGTCCTCTATCAGCACTAAGGTCTAACAAGACCAGTACAGAGAGGAGTCCTCTATCAGCACTAAGGTCTAACAAGACCAGTACAGAGAGGAGTCCTCTATCAGCACTAAGGTCTAACTAGACCAGTACAGAGAGGAGTCCTCTATCAGGACTAAGGTCTAACAAGACCAGTACAGAGAGGAGTCCTCTATCAGCACTAAGGTCTAACAAGACCAGTACAGAGGAGTCCTCTATCAGCACTAAGGTCTAACAAGACCAGTACAGAGAGGAGTCCTCTATCAGCACTAAGGTCTAACTAGACCAGTACAGAGAGGAGTCCTCTATCAGCACTAAGGTCTAACTAGACCAGTACAGAGAGGAGTCCTCTATCAGGACTAAGGTCTAACAAGACCAGTACAGAGAGGAGTCCTCTATCAGCACTAAGGTCTAACAAGACCAGTACAGAGAGGAGTCCTCTATCAGGACTAAGGTCTACCAAGACCAGTACAGAGATGAGTCCTCTATCAGGACTAAGGTCTAACAAGACCAGTACAGAGAGGAGTCCTCTATCAGGAATCAGGTCTAACAGGACCAGTACAGAGTGAGAACTCTATCAGCCATAAGGTCTAGAGGTCTAGAGGTTAGAGATCGGTCTGTAGAGTCAACCCCTCCGGATCCAGAGCTTCTTCAGTAGAGGTTTACCTCCAGCTCCTGAGGGATTGTGGTCCACGGCCTGTTAGCAGACCCACGTTGATCTTTAATACGTATAACAGCAACAGACTCAGATCTGTGAACTGAGTCTGTTGATTGGCTGGAGGTGGTGAAGAACCACAGACATCCACCACCTCCACGGTGCTGATACCACAGAGCCGACTAGGATCCAGGCGGCTGTGAGCGACCATCGTGTGCTCGGCCTCAGACCTCCTCAGACCTCCTCAGACCTCCTCAGATCTCCTCAGATCTCCTCAGACCTCCTCAGACCTCCTCAGACCTCCCCAGACCTCCTCAGACCTCCCCAGACCTCCTCAGACCTCCCCAGACCTCCTCAGACCTCCTCAGTCCTCCCCAGACCTCCTCAGACCTCCTCAGACCTCCCCAGACCTCCTCAGACCTCCTCAGACCTCCCCAGACCTCCTCAGACCTCCTCAGATCTCCTCAGTCCTCCCCAGACCTCCTCAGATCTCCCCAGACCTCCTCAGTCCTCCCCAGACCTCCTCAGATCTCCTCAGACCTCCCCAGACCTCCTCAGACCTCCTCAGATCTCCTCAGTCCTCCCCAGATCTCCCCAGACCTCCTCAGTCCTCCTCAGATCTCCTCAGACCTCCCCAGACCTCCTCAGATCTCCCCAGACCTCCTCAGTCCTCCCCAGACCTCCTCAGATCTCCTCAGACCTCCTCAGACCTCCCCAGACCTCCTCAGATCTCCTCAGTCCTCCTCAGTCCTCCTCAGACCTCCCCAGTCCTCCTCAGACCTCCCCAGACCTCCTCAGATCTCCTCAGTCCTCCTCAGACCTCCCCAGACCTCCTCAGTCCTCCCCAGTCCTCCCCAGACCTCCTCAGACCTCCTCAGTCCTCCCCAGATCTCCTCAGACCTCCTCAGACCTCCTCAGTCCTCCCCAGACCTCCTCAGACCTCCTCAGACCTCCCCAGACCTCCTCAGTCCTCCTCAGACCTCCTCAGACCTCCTCTGCGCCCCCATCAGGACTGCAGGTGAATGAAGACCGGTGGAGAGGAGAGACGGTGCTGCAGACCACCTTCAACAGCAAGCTGCTGAACTTGGGACGGATCACGGCCTCCGCCTCCCCCCCAGGTACCGCCAAACCCGACCGCCGACCAATCGGCGGCCTCCCTCCGCCCGGGCTCTGGTCCAATCACCTCTCTGCCTGCAGCTCCTCAGCACGTCGATGGCCACGCTCTCAGCTCTCTGTGTGGCTTTCTTCGGGAGCAGCGCCCCCTGCTGGTGTCTTTGGACCTGCGCCCTCCTCAGGACCTGAGCCGCCTCCCCTACGCCACCCTGAGGTCGCTGAGGGTCAACACACTGGTCCACGTTCTGCTGCAGGTCACACACACACACATCAGCACAGGTGAGCGCAAAGCATTATGGGTAACGCACTGTATAGCCGGATGTCTACGGCGGTTCTCTTTCTCGTGAGCTCACACCAGGAGGAGCCTGGAGGAGCTTGTTGGGTCTATGTTGACCTTCTGGTTCTGGTGGTCCTCATGGGATGGATGGTTCCAGTTTGGCGCAGCGAGGCGGACTCTCGCTTCAGGTCAGCGGTTCAACTGCAGGCCGTTGTGACTGTGGAGCAGCCGCACGGCCAGCAGGGGGCGCTGGTGCTGTGGGGAGGAGCTGTGGACTGGCTGCCTCGCTTCAACAGAGACAGAGGTACACACACACACACACACACACGTGTGAAGACTTTTTCACCCGAATCACAAAAAACGTGGTCCTGCGTATCTTTCAGCGGCTGTCTGGGACTTCCAGTTCCTCCTAGTGAGGGAGGGATTGACCTTTGACCTGGCCGAGCTGCACTCCACCCCCTGGAGCTCGGTCCGGCCTGTGGACCCTGCTCACCCCCGGGCGCGCAACTTCCTTCAACCACGGCTCGGCCCAACAGGAGACGGCAGTCTGGAGCTGGACATCGACACGCTGCTTTCTCAGAAATACAGCGGTGAGTCTGAGAGCATTCCAGATTAAAAACATCGTAAAAACATTGCAACGGCTATGAATACTGTCTGGTGACCTGGAAGGACCTCAGGACTAAACTTGAACCCTGAGGGACTCCAGGAGGAAGTAAAAGCGTACTTATAATTATAAAGTAAAGGACCTAAACTTTAGTTTTCAGAAATGACAACAATAAAAAGTTTCTTTCCGTTGTCTTCCACCAGGCGACGTGGAGCTCAGAGTCCAGGTCATCGCCTTCCAGTTTGAGGACTCTTCGCCTTCCCAGAATGCACCTCAGCCGGTCCTGGACAGCTCTACCCCTCTGGATGGTATCCTGGTGGTGCTGAGCGGTGACATCACCTACACCGGCTGTGGGCGCTGCTCCGCCCAGCTCCGCACCGACGGCAACGGCATCTACTGCCCCTGTTACCCCTGCCTGCCCCACACCGCTGTACGGCGCTACTACAGGTACTACTACAGGTACTACTGCAGGTACTACTGCAGGTACTACTACAGGTACTACTACAGGTACTACTACAGGTACTACTGCAGGTACTACTACAGGTACTACTGCAGGTACTACTGCAGGTACTACTGCAGGTACTACTGCAGGTACTACTACAGGTACTACTGCAGGTACTACTACAGGTACTACTGCAGGTACTACTACAGGTACTACTGCAGGTACTACTGCAGGTACTACTGCAGGTACTACTACAGGTACTACTACAGGTACTACTACAGGTACTACTGCAGGTGCTACTGGGTGCTACTACAGGTACCACTGCAGGTACCACTGCAGGTGCTACTACAGGTGCTACTACAGGCACTACTACGGGTACCACTGCAGGTGCTACAGGCACCACTGCAGGTGCTACTACAGGTACCACTGCAGGGTGCTACTGCAGGTACTACTGCAGGTGCACTACGGGTACTACAGGCCACTGCAGGTACTACTGCAGGTGCTACTGCAGGTACTGCAGGTACTACTACAGGTGCTACTACAGGTGCTACTGGGTACTACTGCAGGTGCTACTACAGGTGCTACTACAGGTACTACTACACAGTGCTACTGCAGGTGCTACTACAGGTGCTACTGCAGGTGCTACTGCAGGTGCTACCTACAGGTACTACTACAGGTACTACTGCAGGTACTGCAGGTGCTACTGCAGGTGCTACTGCAGGTGCTACTGCAGGTGCTACTGCAGGCACCACTGCAGGTGCTACTACAGGTGCTACTGCAGGCACTACTGCAGGCACTACTGCGGGTGCTACTACAGGCTACTACAGGTGCTACTGCAGGTACCACTGGGTACTACTACAGGTACTACTGCAGGTGCTACTGCAGGTGCTACTGCGGGTGCTACTGCAGGTACTACTGCAGGTACTACTGCGGGTACTACTGCAGGCACTACTACAGGTGCTACTGCAGGTGCTACTGCAGGCACTACTGCAGGTACTACTGCAGGTACTACTGCAGGTGCTACTGCAGGCACTACTGCAGGTACTACTGCAGGTGCTACTGCAGGTACTACTGCAGGTACCACCAGGTGCTACTACAGGTGCTACTGCAGGTACTACTGCAGGTGCTACTGCAGTGCTACTACTGCAGGCACCACTGCAGGTACTACTGCAGGTACTACACTACTGCAGGTACTACTGCAGGTACCACTGCAGGTGCTACTGCAGGTGCTACTGCAGGTGCTACTGCAGGTACCACTGCAGGTGCTACTGCAGGTGCTACTGCAGGCACTACTGCAGGTGCTACCACCACTGCACCACTGCAGGTGCCACTGCAGGTACTACTGCAGGTGCTACTGCAGGGTACTGCAGGTGCCACTACAGGTACTACTGCAGGTGCCACTGCAGGTGCCACTGCAGGTACTACTCACTGGGTACTACTGCAGGTACTACTGCAGGTACCACTGCAGGCTACTACAGGCTACTGCAGGTGCTACTGCAGGTACTACTACAGGTACTACTGCAGGTACCACTGCTGGTACTAATGCAGGTACTACTGCTGGAACTACTGCAGGTACCACTGCAGGTACCACTGCAGGTACTACTGCACTGCAGGTGCCACTGCAGGTACTACTGCAGGTACTACTGCAGGTACTACTGCAGGTACTACTGCAGGTACTACTGCAGGTACTACTGCAGGTACTACTGCAGGTACTACTGCAGGTACTACTGCAGGTACTACTACTGCAGGTACTACTGCAGGTACCAGGTACTACTGCAGGTACTACTGCAGGTACTACTGCAGGTACTACTACAGGTACTACTGCAGGTACTACTACAGGTACTACTGCAGGTACTACTGCAGGTACTACTGCAGGTACTACTGCAGGTACTACTGCAGGTACTACTGCAGGTACTACTGCAGGTACTACTGCAGGTACTACTGCAGGTACTACTGCAGGTACTACTGCAGGTACTACTGCAGGTACTACTGCAGGTACTACTGCAGGTACTACTGCAGGTACATGATTAAGTGACAAAAGTGTCCAATCATGTAGCTTGATCTTTGCTGGTGGGCGGAGCTACACTCTTATGTCTTAAAATAGATCAATTCTAAAATGACATTGTGTGTGTGTGTGTGTGTGTGTGTGTGTGTGTGTGTGTGTGTGTGTGTGTGTGTGTGTGTGTGTGTGTGTGTGTGTGTGTGTGTGTTTCAGGCCAGGTGTGTTGACAGTGAGGGGGCGGGGCATCCGCCAGGTGTGTGTCCAGGTTCCTCCGGTTCCACTGCAGAAGATCCTCCAGGCGCCTCCGGATAAACTCAGCAGAAGCTCAGGTGGGACTTCCTGTCACCTCAGAGGGACTTCCTGTTATCTCAGAGGGACTTCCTGTCACCTCAGAGGGACTTCCTGTTATCTCAGAGGGACTTCCTGTCACCTCAGAGGGACTTCCTTTATTGAGGCTCAATGCTCCAGGAGGATTCTGATTGGCTCCTAAAGGTTCTGCCTCTGCTCCCTCAGCTCCGGGCTCGGAGGTGAAGAACCTCCAGGTGGCAGCGGGGAGGATCCAGACCTTCCTCGCCCTTCCAAGAAAAACCTTTGTCCTCATCGTCCGGAGCCACTTCCTGTGCGACGAGAACGGCGTCCCCATCAGTCAGGACTTCACGCTGCTGGACCTCCAGCTGTGAAGGCCCTCGGGCCGCGGCGGCTCCTGGAGATGTGGCTCCATGTGTATTAATGTGCTCTTCAGCCGGAATAAACTAAGACTCAATAATTAGCATCGCTGGCAAGCCCCGCCCCCTTTCAGGTGAACGTGACCAGCTTTGTGATATTTATTATCTTTAGAGTGTTATTGTATCTCCTCTCGTATCACATTATGTCATATAAATAACTCGGGTTTAAGTTCATTTTTATATAAACTCACCAAATTTAAAAACACAGTTTATATGTTTATTTAATATTTCTGAAAAACTTTAATTAAACATTTGTTTCCATTATTTTGAATGTTTTTTGCCTCAAAATATTTTAAAGTCAACAAAAAAGCTCATTAACAGTTTATAAAAAGTTTATAATCATCTTACAATCAGCTTATTAACATATTATAAACAACTCCAACGGCTCAGAATTAGCTCACAGTTAGCTCATAGTTAGCTCACAGTTAGCTCACATATCTGACATGCAAAACATGAACAAATCGATGTTTTAGTTTTTCATGAAGTCGTCAATGAAGAGTTAATAACTTGGCAACAGAGTCAAATGTCTTGAGAACAAACAACGTGTGAACATGACAGCAGGTCTGATCTTGGGCCTTCATTATGTGAGGAGGTCAGGAGGTCGTCTTATTTCTCTCTCGCCGTCTCTTCGGCCACGTCCATGAGGTCATCGAACAAATCTGAAACAATAACAGGAAATTAATTTAAATGTTCGTAGAGCTTTTCTTTATGAAGACATGATTGAGCAGCTGATATATATATAGAGATATATATATATAGAGAGATATTTATATATATAAATATATTTATATATATAGAGATATTTATATATATATATATATAGAGAGAGATGTATATATATAGAGAGATATTTATATATATAAATATATTTATATATATAGAGATGTATATATATATAAATATATAGAGAGATATATATATAAATATATATATAGAGATATATATATTTATATAGATATATAGAGAGAGATATATATTTATATAGATGTATATATATTTATATATATATATAGAGATATATATTTATATATAGAGATATATATATATAGAGATATATATATATTTATAGATAGATATAGATATGTTATACTATATTTACAGCAGTGGATGGTATGTTATTGATGGTAATTGCTCATCACGTACCTCCATCATTGACTTGTACACTAGACATGGCTCCTTCTCCTCCTCCTCCTCCTCCTTCTCCTCCTTCTCCTCCTCCTGCTCCCTCCAGCTCACTGAAGAGGCCGGAGAACCCAGAGGTACTGTCCTTCTCCTTGTGGTCGTCGTCCTTGTCGAAGATCTTGGAGAAGAAGCTTTCCTTCTTGTCGTCGTCTTCGTCCTTGTCTCCGCTCCCCCTCCTCTTCCTCTTATCATCGTCGTCGTCTCTGTGGAAGATCTTGGAGAAGAAGCCTCCTTTGTCCTCCTCCTCCTCCTCCTCTATGCCGAGAGCCTTCTTCACGGCGTCCTCCACCATGTCTCCTGCAGAGCAGCAGAGCATGTCAGCTCACACCCGCCACAGCGTTCACACTGCGGTGCTCCTCCTCTCTCCTGCTCCTCCCCCCCCCCTCCTCCTCCTCCTTGGACCTGCTCTACACAGAAGCCTCTCAGACCCCTAAGCTCCGCCTACTTAGACTTTCCGCCATTTAGAATTTGGTGAAAACCCCATAATTGGCGAGTTCTCCTTCCCGCTGGGTCCGATCCACACCAAACGTTGTGCGCACCATGAGTGAAGCTGTGTCGCCTATTGGGTGTCACATGTTTTGATTATCTCATTGTGTTCAGATTATATGGACCAATCAACCTCTGAGGGGCGTGTCTTGTATTTCAATGCTCATAACTTCTACACCAGGGCTGTTCAACTTCAGTAGCAAGTGGGCCGAATAAGAAAATCACGGGGGGTGTGAGGGCCGCACAGAATATTGATCAAATAATGGCTAAAAATGAAAAACAGTAATGTATATTTCCACAGGTAAACAGCCACACACGAAAATGCGTCGGTATTGTGTGGCAAAAGTGTTGCGAACAAGCTTCACTATAAACATGTTTCAAAGTGTAAATATCCGCTCAAGGCAACCAGTTGTTTCAGATCCCTTCAACCAAACTGTTCCCATGAAAACATAAGAAATGTGACTTCATGCATCAATATATAAATTACTTGGGCTGAAACTAATATCTGGTGGCGCAGCGCACAGACTGCATGTCTTTGAGTGCAGACTCCTTTTGCGTGAAAGAGATCGAAACCAGGTCGGGCGATCTTTCTATTTCTATTTTTTCTAAAATGTATTTCTTCCTCCGTGGCTGTGATGCGCTGCTCACTTATACAATCGTAATCGCCCAAATGGATATGAACGGAGGCTTGAAGATCTCCAGCAATATGTTTGTGAATGTGTGACTAATCTGGTGCGCGAGACAGAGCCCCGCTGCAGACGTGAAGAGAACACAACGCACGCGCAGGGAAACCAGTAGGTCTGAAAACCAGTAGGGGTGTAACACCGGCAACCAACACGGGTGCGGAACATAAAGATGTAACCATACAGGTTTGGTTGAGGCAACAGTGAAACTCAATGGCTCTGGGTTAGATGTCTCAATGTATAAAAGAGGCGTGTCCGTCAGTCTTATTTTTTCTTACCAAGCTAAACTGATTTGCAGGCAGTCTTGCGGGCCGTAGTTAAACTCAAACGGGCCGTAGTTGAATAGGCCTGCTCTACACTATTGGGACTAACCACTCCAAACGTGGCGTATATGTTCACAATGCTTCCTGTTACTCACACAAGAAATCTCGTGCAATTTGAAAAATAGGGGCGCTCGAATAATTTGCCAAATTTGGGCATTTTTTGCATTTTTTGCTTGAATTTGTCATGTTTTGCCGTTATACATTTTCAAGCTCCTCCCACAAAACAACTCCGATCGACTTCAACCTTGTTCAAAGATGATCTACAGGACTTAAGATCAATACTTATTAGAATAGAGACATGTCACCAAACTAGACTTTCTGTGATTTGTCATGTTATAGATTATTACTAAAACTCATCCAATGCTCCCAATAATAATCACGCATGCTGCCGATCGAGGCCTGAGCCCATGGACATGATGGCCAAGGGAAGGACACATGTTGTCCTCTGACCTCCTGTGACCTCCCCTGATGACCTCTGACCTCCTCTGATGACCTCCTGTGACCTCGTCTGACGTCCTGTGACCTCCTCTGATGTCCTGTGACCTCCTCTGACCTCCTGTGACCTCGTCTGACGTCCTGTGACCTCCTCTGATGACCTCTGACCTCCTCTGATGTCCTCTGACCTCCTGTGACCTCCTTTGACCTCCTGTGACCTCGTCTGACGTCCTGTGACCTCCTCTGATGACCTCTGACCTCCTCTGACCTCCTCCTAGTCTCGAGGCTCAACAACTCATGTAACTTGACGCATGTGTCAGATGAAGCGTCTCTCGGGGCCTCCAGCCCCTCGGTGGTGGGTCGTGGGGTCATGGGGTCGTGGGGTCATAGTCAGAAAACCTGAGCGATTCAAACTAAGCAAAATCTTGTATTGTGAAAAGCTGTTGCCGTGGCAACTCACTCTTTGCCATGAAGACAACGATGTTGTGGGGGGCTACAAATGCTCAAAACACTTTTAATCTGGTGAGAATAATCTGAAACCTCCGTGACTACAAGTTATCAAAATCTGGTTTCATTTTTCAAAGATGTTTTTCCAGCAGGATAAAATGTCTAACGTTCTCTGACGGTGGCAGACTCGGTCTCCATGAGGGGAGACAGGAGGAGCTACAAGGAGCAGCAGAGAGGAGGAGCTACAAGGAGCAGCAGAGAGGAGGAGCTACAAGGAGCAGCAGACAGGAGGAGCTACAAGGAGCAGCAGAGGAGGAGCTACAAGGAGCAGCAGAGAGGAGGAGCTACAAGGAGCAGCAGACAGGAGGAGCTACAAGGAGCAGCAGAGAGGAGGAGCTACAAGGAGCAGCAGAGAGGAGGAGCTACAAGGAGCAGCAGAGAGGAGGAGCTACAAGGAGCAGCAGACAGGAGGAGCTACAAGGAGCAGCAGAGGAGGAGCTACAAGGAGCAGCAGAGGAGGAGCTACAAGGAGCAGCAGAGAGGAGGAGCTACAAGGAGCAGCAGAGGAGGAGCTGAGGCAGCAGACAGGAGGAGCTACAGGAGCAGGAGGAGCAGCAGAGGAGGGCTACAAGGAGCAGCAGAGAGGAGGAGCTACAGACAGGAGGGCTACAGAGGCAGCAGAGGAGGAGCTACAAGGAGCAGCAGAGAGGAGGAGCTGAGGAGCAGCAGACAGGAGGAGCTACAAGGGCAGCAGAGGAGGAGCTACAGGAGGAGGGCTGAGGGCAGCAGACAGGAGGAGCTACAGGAGCAGCAGAGAGGAGGAGCTACAGGAGCAGCAGAGGAGGAGCTACAGGCAGCAGACAGGAGGGCTACAAGGGCAGCAGAGGAGGAGCTACAAGGGCAGCAGAGGAGGAGCTGAGGAGCAGCAGAGAGGAGGAGCTACAAGGAGCAGCAGAGAGGAGGAGCTACAAGGAGCAGCAGACAGGAGGAGCTACAAGGAGCAGCAGAGAGGAGGAGCTACAAGGAGCAGCAGAGAGGAGGAGCTACAAGGAGCAGCAGACAGGAGGAGCTACAAGAGGCAGCAGGAGGAGCTACAAGGAGCAGCAGAGAGGAGGAGCTACAAGGAGCAGCAGACAGGAGGTGAACATGACGTCATCTTCAGAACAATCAGAGCTTCGTACTCACCCACTTTCTCTGCAATCCATTTAGAAGTCATCTCTGTCTCTCTCTCTACCTGCCTGTCTCTCTCTCTCTACCTGCCTCTCTCTCTCTCTCTCTGTCTGTCTCTCTCTCTCTACCTCTCTGTCTCTCTCTCTCTACCTGCCTCTCTCTCTCTCTCTCTCTCTCTCTCTCTCTCTCTACCTCTCTCTCTCTCTCTACCTGCCTCTCTCTCTCTCTCTACCTCTCGCTCTCTACCTGCCTGTCTGTCTCTCTCTCTACCTGCCTGTCTCTCTCTCTCTCTCTACCTCTCTCTCTCTCTCTACCTGCCTCTCTCTCTCTCTCTCTCTACCTGTCTGTCTCTCTCTCTCTACCTCTCGCTCTCTACCTGTCTGTCTCTCTCTCTCTACCTGCCTCTCTCTCTCTCTCTCTCTCTGTCTCTCTCTCTCTCTCTCTCTCT